>NC_057800.1:288350729-288479944 GCF_018294505.1 Triticum aestivum | reverse complement strand
CGGAACCCTGTACACATCGTTTGGGGCTGTGAGCGAAACTCCGGCCGGATCTCCTCATGGATGGAACCCGAATAGGCGATAAACCTGGACTAGAGACTTAGGTGATTAGGTAGGTCGTGGCCGACACCCACGTTGGGCTTCCGCTTGAAGGTTGCCGAGTACATGTCGTGTAAACGGCGGTAAGTGGTGAGAGCGTGTGTGAAGAAGTACACCCCTGCAGGGTTAATATGATCTATTCGAATAGCCGTGTCCGCGGAAAAGGACTTCTGGGTTGCTTATATCAGTTCATAGACAAGTGAAAGTGGATACTCTAAAATACGCAAGATAAGCGTGAGTGCTATGGATGGCGTTCTCGTAGGGAGACGTGAGCGGATCCATAGTGGTGTATTGATATGGTGAATATGTGGACTCGTGTGCGCCACCTCAAAAGAGTCGCTTGCAGTCGTAGTCTAGGATAGCCACCGAGTCAAAGCTGGCTTGCTGCAGTTAAACCCCACTACCCCTTTGTTGATAATGATGCATATGTAGATAGTTCTGATGTAAGTCTTGCTGGGTACATTTGTACTCACGTTTGCCTATTTTATGTTTTTGCAGAGAGACTTCAGTCTCACTAGTATTTCCGCGTGGTCTTCGACGTTTAGCTTGATACCTCAGCTACGATCTTGTGCCCTCGGCAGGATCTGATAGATAGTTAGGCTTCTCAGCCTTTTTCATTTATAGATGTCTGTACTCAGACATGATAGTTTCCGCTTGTGTTTTGATTTGTATGCTCTGAGTGTTGGGTCATGAGACCCATGTTTGTAATATCTCGCTCCTCGGAGCCTATTGAATAAACTACTTGAGTCGTAGAGTCATTTTGTGATGCCATGTTGTATTGCACATATCGAGCATATTGTGTGTATGTTATTGAAATGCTTGGTATGTGTGGGATCTGACCATCTAGTTGTTTATCTTTAGTAGCCTCTCTTACGGGGAAATGTCTCCTAGTGTTACCGCTGAGCCATGGTAGCTTGCTACTGCTCTAGGAACACTTAGGCTGGCCGGCATGTGTCCTTCTTCGTTCCTGTGTCTGTCCCTTCGGGGAAATGTCACGCTTTGAGTACCGGAGTCCTGTTAGCCCGCTACAGCCCGGTTTACCGGAGTCCTGCTAGCCCAGTGCTACAGCCCGGACCCACTTGCTGATGACCGACACGTTCGAAGCTGGGTCATGGATGCCTGTCCCTGTAAGTCTGTGCCACTTTGGGTTTACGACTAGTCATGTCAGCCCGGGCTCTTTATCATATGGATGCTAGCGACACTATCATATACGTGAGCCAAAAGGCGCAAACGGTCCCGGGCAAAAGTAAGGCGACACCCGTGGGGATACCGTGCGTGAGGCCGCAAAGTAATATGAGGTGTTACCGGCTAGATCGATGTGACATCGAGTCGGGGTCCTGACATCTTTATATCGATTTTGACCGAAATCATCTCATCTTGCAGCGGCACACTAGGTTTGCCAAGTTGATGCCTTGATCAATATTTTCCTTTCGGAGCACGCATAGGCATTGCATATCACGTCTCGCATATCATGCCATGTTTTTGCATCATGTTGCTTGTGCATTGCACGAAGATTGATTGTTGGTCCTTTTGCTTGTGTTCTTGCTTTGGGTAGAGCCGGGAAACGAGTACGTGATCGAGCAACCTGTTGAGTATGCTAACGAGGATCAAGCTTTCGACAACTCTGAGAACTTTGCAGGCAAGATGACCATACCCTCGAAGTCACTTCTATCTTTGCTTGATAGTTGTTCGCTCTATTGCTATGCCATGATACCTACCACTTGCTATATCGTAAATCCCATTTTGCCATCTCAAGCCTGTAACCCACCTTTTCCTAGCAAACCGTTGTTCGGCTATGTTACCGCTTTGCTCAGCCCCTCTTATAGCGTTGCTAGTTGCAGGTGAAGTTGAAGTTTGTTCCTTGTTGGAACATGGATATTGTTGGGATATCATTATTATCTCTTATTTACTTTAATGCATCTATATACTTGCTAAAGGGTGGAAGGCTCGGCCTTATGCCTGGTGTTTTGTTCCACTCTTGCCGCCTTAGTTTCCGTCATACCGGTGTTATGTTCCTTGATTTTGTGTTCCTTACGCGGTTGGGTGTTATGGGAACCCCTTGACAGTTCGCTTTGAATAAAACTCCTCCAGCAAGGCCCAACCTCAGTTTTACCTTTTAACACCTAAGCCTTTTCCCTTGGGTTCCGCGGACTCAAGGGTCATGTTTATTTTAAACCCCCGGGCTAGTGCTCCTCTAAGTGTTGGTCCAAACTAGACCCCCTTGCAGCGCCACCTCAGGGTAACTTGAGGGTTGGTTTAGTTGTACAGATTACTTATCCGGTGTTCCCTGAGAACGAGATATGTGCAGCTCCTATCGGGATTTGTTGGCACATGCGGGTGGCTTTGCTGGTCTTGTTTTACCATTGTCGAAATGTCTTGTAACCGGGATTCCGAGTCTGATCGGGTCTTCCTGGGAGAAGGAATATCCTTCGTTGACCGTGAGAGCTTGTGATGGGCTAAGTTGGGACACACATGTAGGGTTTTGAACTTTCGAAAGCCGTGCCTGCGGTTATGGGCAGATGGGAATTTGTTAATATCTGGTTGTAGAAAACTTGACACTTAACTTAATTAAAATGAATCAACCGCGTGTGTGGCCGTGATGGTCTCTTTTCGGCGGAGTCTGGGAAGAGAACACGGTCTCGTGTTAATCTTGAACGTAAGTAGCTTTAGGATCACTTCTTGATCACTATTAGCTTCTCGACCGTGCTTTTCTTCTCTTCTCGCTCTCATTTGCGTAAGTTAGCCACCATATATGCTAGTGCTTGCTGCAGCTCACCTCACTACCCTTTTCCTACCCTTAAGCTTAAATAGTCTTGATCGCGCGGGTGTGAGATTGCTGAGTCCCCTTGACTCATAGATACTTCCAAATAGATGCAGGTGCCGATGATGCTAGTGTAGGGGATGCTACCAAACTCGAGTGGGAGTTCGACGAGGATTCGGGCCGTTACTATGTTTCTTTTCCGGATGATCAGTAGAGGAGCCTAGTTGTGGCGATCAGGGATCTAGAATTTGGGGTTGTCTTTCTTTATTTTGGTTCCGTAGTTAGACCTTGATTGTATTCTGGATGATGTATGGACTATTTATGTATTGTGTGAAGTCGTGAGTGTAAGCCGACTATTTATCCCTTTCTTATTCAGTACAAGGGATGTGTAAAGATTACCCCTCTTGCGACATGCCTACCATGCGGCTATGCCTCTAAGTCGTATCCCAACACATGGGAGATATAACCGCATTGTGGGTGTTACAAGTTGGTAATCAGAGCCTTCCCTGACTTAGGAGCCCCTGCTTGATCGAATCGCTGACGTTGTTGAGTCTAGAAGAAAATATTTTGAGTCTTAGGATTATATATATCCGAGAGTAGGATTGTTTTTACTCCTTTGTCCCTTCGTCGCTCTGGTGAGGCCTCCTAACGTAGAGTTTTGACTCTTCTCTCTTCAAATTTCACGAAAAATATTTTAGGATCACGCGGGTATCTTGGAATCATTCCGATGGTTTTGTGACGAGAACATTCTTTTTGGTGCCTCCTGATATTTAGGGGTTGTGGCAGTGTCCCGGGGAGTTGAGCTCTGAGGTGTTGTCATCACAATTTTATCGTTGCAGTTCTAGAATACCTGAGTTCGCCGCGATCGAAAATCTGTTTTATGCAGTTGTTGGTGAGATAACCTCGACACCACCCAGTACTGGGGCGGGAGTTCAGGAGTATTACCATAACTGTATAACGGATGCTTTTCGAAGGTTGAGGTAAATGATTTCCGAAGGTTTCTTGGTTATGTGTTGAAGGATGGATACATCTAGATGTAAGATTTGCTAGTTGTGGGTGAGATATTATGCTTCCCGTGTATCACCAACACCTGATTGCATAACTAGAAAGTTTCGGGAGTTTCATAGGTGGGAATTCATGTAGCTCTAGTATTTCTTCCCGCAGATATTTGGTTTGTGATTGGGTAATCCTTACCAATTCTTTGTTCATATTCGTACGTTGTTGATTTATTCATCTACCTTTATCTAAGTGGCTTCTCAACTTTACAGAAGTGTGATGATTTAGTTTGGAATTCATTCGTTCATCCTTGTTCGAATGCTAACGCTATATGTTGCAATTTCGATCCATTGATTTAGCTTGAATATATGTCTTTAAAGATGCTAACGAATGTCAACCTCTTCAGGATGGCTCCTCCAACGCGTCAGAATCCGGACCGCGATGATGGGGATCAGTCGAACCCTCCGCCACCACCTCCACCTCCAAGGGCATGGCAAGCTATCATGGCAGCCACCAATGCCAACACTCAGATGCTTTTGCAACTCTGGCAAGAGCGCAACTGATCTTTTGTGAGTACAGTGGGGTTTTACGCCCAAACTGCGAGTGTCGTGTTCTCCACAGGGACTAGGCGACAGCAACGATGCTCGCCTAAAGCTAGGTGACAGAATTCAGATGATGATTGCGTGGAAATATAGACCCAAACTAACCAAAGTCGACGATAAAGAAAATGCAAAGAGCATAGGGAGATTCAGATTTTACCTAGTCTTTTTGGTATTAATTTTTTATTTGAGAAAATAGAAACTACAGGCAAACATCCTAAACAAAGGGGATTAACCAGACAAGATTGTAGGTGTTCTGGGAACGGGGGTCCCTAGACTTGCCTGCCTGCGGCCTGCGGCGTGGCTCAAGGGGGGGCCCAACACGGCCCGTCTTCACCAACACAAACCCAAGACCCTCGCGAGGGGCAAAGCCTCGCGGGGCGGACGACGCGGAGCTTCCTCAGGCACGGCCTCGTCAGGCTGGCTCATGAGGAGGCGGAGAGATCAAGGCGCGGTACCTCACGAGGTGCCCGTGACGCAAGCCATGACGACTCAGGGCGCTAGGCGGGTGCCAGCCCGCGCAGCGTCCTCCCTTCCTCTTTGGTGCAAAGGGGGCAAGCGCAGCCGTGGAGTACCGAGGCATCAGGCAAAGGTTGCCATTTCGGTGCAATGAGACCAAGACCAGGAGGACTACGAGATGGAGGTCACCGTGGAGCCCAAGACGGCGTCATCACCAGAGCTTTGCGCAGGCGAAGACTACTTTTGTCAGGATAGCTGATACTTGCTGTCCCCCTTCAAATTAGCCTGCCATTGTTGGCTCCCTTCCCGCTCGATATTTGGGAAGAGGACCGGGGCCTCTATAAATAGGACCAGCCACCCACATAGCAAAAAGAGGTCGGAAGTGAGAGAGAGAGAGAGAGAGGAAGAGATAGAGAGGAAAAGGTGACTGAAATCTTCTCAGTAGTTCACCCCCCCAGCCAAGAACAGACCCTCGCGAGGCTGTTCTTCCTTGTATTGTTCATCATCATCAGCCCAAGAGGCAATCCACCACACCACACACTGGAGTAGGATATTGCACCACAACGGTGGCCCGAACCAGTATAAACCCTGTGTCTCTTGTGTTGTTCTTTCCTTAGTTTTAGATCCTAGCATGGCGGAGGGGTGCAGTTAGGTAGGAGGCGAAATCTCCATGCGCACCCCAGTGTTCGAACCTCAAGGGTCTGCCGGAACCCGAAATCCAACATTTGGCACGCCAGGTAGGGGTTCGCCGGAATTCGTCTTCCACCACCCCGTTCTCCTCCGACCATCACGCCCATGTCTGACGCTCATCGGGCCCGCGCCGAGCGCCGGGCCGCACTCGCTTCCCGCGTCGCCCAGACGGCCCCTATCGGCGGGCATCCATGCTGTTCCCCGTCACCTTCCATCAACGCCGCCACCGGCCCGGCGGGGGACGAGCGGCAAGCATCGTCCCAGCATCCGTCCGTGCGGCAAGACGGCCGCACCGCAACTCCCTCGCTCACCCCAGCTGGTTCTTCGTCCCACGCGCTCCGCGCGCCCATGGAGGCTCGGGCTGCACTTATCGCGGCAAACGAGCTCCTGCGCTACCGTCCCGTCGACGACGTCTACGAAGAATGGCTCGACCGCATCGACGAGCTCATCCGCGCCACGAGGGGCTCTCCTGCGCCGTCCGTTCCACTGCACCGCACCCCGCCCCGCGCGGGCGACGAGGCTCCGGCGGCGCCCTGGCAGCCTCCTCCTCAAGATGATGCCATGGCTCCAAGGCGCCTGGCCCCTGGGCGGAACCCGCTCCGTCAGGCGCCAGCGCGGCAAGAGTAGAGCTGCCAGGAAGTCCCTCGCCCGCAAGAAGCTGCTAGGGCGCTCCCTGCTCCAGCACGTCGCGACCATGCTCCTGCCCCTGCGCGTCAAGACCCCGCGCTGCTCCTAGCTGCAGCGCATGGGCACATGCAAGGCCAAGCTCCCCATCACCCAAGGCCTCCCGTGGCCACAACAGGCTGCCGCGCCTTCACCATCGAGCTACGCAGCGTCGCGTGGCCCGGCAAGTTCAAGCCAGACTTGCCTCCTTGCTACGACGGCACGGCTGACCCTGCAGAGTTCCTCCAGCTCTATGAGTTGGGCATGAAGCTACCAACGGAGACGAGAAGGTCATGGCGAACTAGTTCCCCATGGCACTCAAGGACGGGGCCCGCACCTGGCTCCTGAACCTGGCTCCAGGCACAATCTCCTCCTGGGACGAGATGCGCACCCGCTTCATCGCCAACTTCCAAGGCACTCGCGACTGGCCACCCGCCGTGAGCGACATGCGCCGCATCAAGCAACAGCCTGGGGAAACCCTGCAGAAATACATCCAGCGCTTCAACAACGCACGCCTCAAGATTCCCAAGGTGACTGAGGAGGCCATCATCTCGGCCTTCTCTGACGGCGTGCGCGACGTCAAGATGAAGGAGGAGCTGGCGATGCATGAAGACTTGTGCACTTCCTTGGAGCTATTCAACTTGGCAAACAAGTGCGCCAGGGCTGAGGAAGGGCGTCTCTCCCTCCTCGAGCTGCCTGCCGCAGACCCAAAAGAGAAGAAGCTCAAGGCCAAGGATGTGAAGCGCAAGGGGGCTGCCATGCTCGCGGCGGAACCAAACACCAAGCGGGGGAGAGATCAGCCCGAACCTTCCAAGGGCAACCGGTACTGTGTGTACCACGACCTCCACACCCACAACACCAACGAATGTCAAGAACTCCGAGCCGTGCGAGAAGGAAGGATCGGCCATCGCCCCGACCGCGGTGACCGGGGCTACGGTCGAGGAGGAGGAAGGAACGCAAGACGCTGGGATGACCGTGGCCCGCGCCAAGGGTGGCGCGACCGACCTCGCGAGGATCGTTGGCAAGACCCGCCTCGCGAGAGGGGATGGAGGGATCAGCCTCGCGAGGGAGACTGGAGGGATCAGCCTCGCGAGGATCTCCCGCAAGGCAACGCAGGCCTCCCACCGCTGCCACCGTAGCCAAGGAGAAACGAGGACCGCGACCAGGACGAGGAGGCTGGGGGCTTCCAGGAGCCGCGCGTGATCACCTGCATCTTGGGCGGAGCACAAGCCCCCGCCTCTCAACGCATCTTCAAGAAGTTCGCCCGCGAAGTGAACGCAGTCCTTCCCAGGCTCGAATCCACGCGCCCTCTCAGGTGGTCGGCGTGCACCATCATGTTCAGCTCAGTAGATCAGCTCAAGTATGCGGCTACAGCCGGAGTTCTCCCGATGCTTTGCTCCCCGATCGTCAGCAACGTGGTGGTCACCAAGACCCTCATCGATGGCGGGGCAGGGCTCAATGTCCTGTCCGTGGAGACATTCAACAACCTCCAAGTGCCCTACAGCCATCTTCAGCCAACCAAGCCTTTCTCCGGTATCACCGACGGCTCCACGGTCCCAATTGGGCAGGTCCGCCTCCCTGTCACCTTCGGGGCACGCGACAACTACCGCACCGAGCTCATCGACTTCGACTTCGCCCACATTCGCCTACCGTACAACGCCATCCTTGGGTACCCAGCGCTGGCCAAGTTCATGGTTGTAACTCACCACGGCTACAACGTCCTCAAGATGCCAGGAAGCGGCAGAGTCATCACGGTGCCCTATGAAGAGAAGGACGCGGTGTGTTCCCTGGAACGAGCCTTTCAGGCCACGTCACTGGAAGACCCGGATCGAGGAAGCAGGAGACCTCCCGAGACCGCCCCTAAGAATAAGAAGACATCGTCTGGCCCGACCACTCAGGAGGCAGGCCCCTTTGGGCCCGCGCCTGCCCAGGGGGAACCTCCCTCCATCGCATAGGAAAGCGCGCCCGGCGCCCTCCTCAGGCAGGGCTCGGGGGCTCTCCCCTGGAGGGCCACCGACCTAGCTAGGGTCACGAGGGAGGCGCTTGGGCACCACATGGAGGCGTGTTTTGAAGCACGTTTCCCTCAAGAAGGAGCAAGGCAAGGACATCCAGACCCTCAGGAGTTCGTCAGCAAGGCCATTCAGGAGCTACAGGAGTCAAGAGTCATGAAAGGCGGCCGCCACCTGCCAGCAGTGGCTCCCCATCCAGGCGAGGATGGTGGGCTGCGCGTCTGCATCGACATACCAGGGCTCAACCGAGTCGCCTCTCTGGAGCGCCTTTGGCCCTCGCGAGTGGGGCGCTGCGGAGTCCCACCCCACAGCTACGTTCGCATGCCTTACGGCTTGCCAAACGCGGCTGACGCGTACCAGCGCCTCATGAGGGGCAACACGGAGGCACGAGAGGCCAGGCATTCCGCTGCCCTGGCAGAGATGGAGATGGCCCGCGAGGAGCCGCCAGCACCTCCGGAGCCTCCCGAGGCCCCTGGGCCTAGGGGCTCATGAGGATCGGCTTTCGCAGCCCACCGAGTTTGCTACATCAACGCTCCTTCGTCCTCAACATCATCAGGTGACATCTTTCTAGTTTCACTTCCAACTGGGAGCGCCCCCAGGGCTGCATTATTCCCAGGCCGCGTGGGTCCGTCCCTGCGGCGTGTACCCCTTTTATTCCATGTTGTTAGCTTACCTTGTTGGGGGCGCCACTCGGGCTGCATCATACCCAAGCCGCTCGGGCCAGGCCCAGCGGCACGTATCCCATCTACGTTTATTTCCGGTTATGCGCTAGAATCACCATGCTCGATTATTTGATGCCGGTCCACGACACCTCTTCTCCTCCATGCCGACCACTTGCACGTTAAAGGGGGGGTACCTGAGCATCGTGACTCAGGGCTCTTACTGGCTCTCCAGCCCTCACCCTCTGGCCTTGTCCATGGCATCGCGACCTGGCATACTAGCGACGGCTGAGACCAGCTCGAGGGCCGGGACCCAAGGACGTAGAGTGCCGACATCTAACCAAATTTGCTGGGACACATCACAAGATAAGGCCCAGTGCCAGGCGTAACCCGCCTAGAGGTAGGGCCCCGTGAGTCCCGCGCTGGCTCACGGGTGCCTAGATACACCTCGCCAGGCCCTACCGTGCCAGCCACATGTCAGGGCGGGGATGTACATGCCCCGGGGGCTCCTCCCGGAGGGGGCCCCCTCCCACGTACCAGTGGAAGCACCATGCTCCGTGCTGGTTGACGACACTGCCGAGGAGCGGCTATGCCCGTACACATACGGTAGCGCTATGCTCTGCGCTAGTGATAAACAACTGAGGGTGGCCCCCGGGCCACATCAACCTCAGGGAGCCCATAGCTCAGTGTCTAGCCTCATCGTAACGCCTCCCCTCGGGAGTGCCGCGTGAGGGGGCTGGGCATGGGGGCTGTGCCTGGGTCACACCCAGATGCATGCCGCCCAGCCAGGTCCCCTCGGGCCTGGTTCGTCGCGCGTCTCTCCCCGAGCGGAGCCAAGGTACGAAGGCCGTTTGAGCGTCAAGGGGGACTCCTGAGCATCACGACTCAGGAGCCTAACTGGTCACGTAGCCCCTCACTCCTTGGTCCCGTCCTGGTTTCCGGTTGGGACTATTGCTGGGTGAGGTACACGCGGGGCCGGGCTCTGCAGATGTAGAACGGTGGACCCACCCACATCATACCTCCCTACTTGCTGTTCGTGCGCCAAGGGGGACTCCTGAGGATCGCGACTCCGGAGCCTAACTTGTCGCGTAGCCCCTCACTCCTTGGTCCCGTCCTGGTTTCCGGTCGGGACTATTGCTGGGTGAGGTACGCGCGGGGCCGGCCTCTGCCGGCGTAGAACATAAGCAAGTAGGAAGGAAAAGCACAAGGAATTCAAAAGCAAATATTACAGTCCATACTGTTATCTCGATGCCCAACGCAAGTTTAAATGCCTCCCCGAGGCATGATACATGTGCAGGAATTGAAAGCTGGATAGGAGCCACGACAGAGTCACTTGTCGGCGGGGGAGCAGCGCGGAGTGGGTTTGCCTCACGAAGCAGCGGGGTCGGCAGCGCCTTGCTCCGGCTTGGTGCTGAAGGCCCGGAACTTCCCCAGCAGAGCCTTCGCGCAACCCTTCACGGCCTCGGCAGCGGCAGCGGCACGCTCACCACTTACCGGCTCCAGCAGGCTATCGAGGTCGATACCGGGATCGCAAAGGTAGATGTGGGTGAGGACCCGCGTCAGTGCTGCAGAAGACAGGACACGCGCCTCGGCCTCGGCCGTGGGGCCAAAGCCAAGGGCGACATCTTCAAGAGCGTGAACCAAGAAGGGAAGCTACTTGGCGGGGCGGTCCTCGGCGCCAGCCAGCGGGCTCTCCAGGCCGCTATCGTAAAGCGTCCTCAGCCAGGAGCGAGCCTTCGCCTCCAACTCCGTGAAGGCCGCGCGGTCCTCGGCAAGAACCAGGGCCTTGTCATCTTGCTCGGCCTTCCTCGCCCCCAACTCCTGCTCCAGCATACCTAGGCGGTCGCGGCGCTTCCTGAGCTTGGCCTCCCAGCCCTCGACGGCCGCCTCGCGAGCCTTCACGCCTTCTTCCTGCTCTTGGCGAAGGCGGACCTCTTTTGCGAGCTGATCCCGCAGGCCTTGCAGCTCGTCCTCCAGCGCCTTGTAGTGACCACGAACGTCGACCACCTCCCCAAGGGCTGCATCAGGAGCAGCCTTTGCCTCCAGGACGGCCTGCTTCTCCTCGCCACATGCCGTCGAGGCCTGGACCAATGCCGCCCGAATCGAGGCGTCGGAGCGAACCCATCCTAAAGCCAGCTCCAAGCGCCCGGCCACCAAGCGGGGCTCGGCGCCAAGAAGATCCTGACGCAGTCGGTCCAGCTCAGCAACAGCACGATCCAGAATGGCAGAAGGAGTCAGAGAGGCAGCGGCCGGTGGAGTAGGAGGAGAAGGCGGCAGCGCAGCCGCGGCATCCTAAGGCGGAGTCTGCCGCGCCCCGACAGCTGTAGTGGCGGCGGTAGGTAGGCAAGAGCACCTCGGGAGCCACTTGGGCCGTGGGGGCTGAGCTCGCCCCAGCCGGCTCAGCCAGGCCTCACGAGGACGACCGGGCAGGAGAAGCCTGTGCGTCGCGGTCACCCTCCTTCGCGGGCAGAAGCGCCGCCACGGATGGAACCTCGGGAGCCCCCTTCGGCTTCTTTGCTGCGGGCGCCAGCCTATCCAAAAGATGCGAACGTCAAGCCTCAGAAGCAGAGCAAGAGATAAAGACAATAATCGAATGCTTACGGGTCGTCGCCAGTGAGCTCAAGCGGCCTCCGGCCACATTTGAAGCCTGAAAGCCGGCTGGAAGGGTCAACCTCGGGAAGCTTGGAGGCGGAAGGTGCGTCTGCGGTTCGCCCCGGGGCCAGGGGAGACCCGCGGGAGATCAGCCCGGTCCTGTCCTTCTTCGGGATTGGGGGAGAGCTCCCGCCGTCCTGCTCGTCGTTGTCCTCGTCGTCGTCTTCGTCGTCATCCTCATTGTCATCGCTCGGAGAGAGGCGGAGAACACGGGACCTGCGCCGAGGGAGGGGAGCCCTCGACTCTCCGTTAGTCGCCTCGGAGTCAGGCCCTTTTCCCCGCTCCCCTCCTTCCTCCTCTTCACTGGAGTCGCCGGAGGGCATGTCCACCGGCTCCTCGTGAGTTTCCATGGGCACGGGCCCATCCCTGTTGAAGACGGGCATGGACTTCACCACCCGCTCCTAGTCGTTGCGGAGGAACAAGGGCGTAGGAGCGCCCTCCAGCCTCGCCACGTTGCCCCCGACCAGAGACTGGAGAACCGCAGCTAGGTCTCCGTCGGCCAAGGCCGCAGGGCTCAGACGGGGCCTCCACATTGGAAGTGAGTACTGCCGAAGCGGAGCCAGCTGGTGCTCCAGGAACTCCCTCAGCAGCGACGCGCTGGTTAGCTTCGCCGCTGCCATGTCGGTCGGCCTCAGATCCGCGTCCATCTTCTCCAACACCATCTTTGCGCGGGGATCCGCGATCTCCGCTCGACCCCAGTCGCTGGAGCTCGTGGGCTGCTCCGTGGGCAGGATCAGCCGAGGGTGGATGCGCCCAGCATCCACCAAGATCCACTTGCTCCTAAAGCGCTCAATCCTCTTCCCAGGGTTCGAGATGGCAATGGCGCCACCGTACGTGACGAAGCTCGCGCACGCGGATGCAGTACCACAAGAGGTCTGGAGGTAGAAGTAGTGGCGCAGTAAGGCCACTGAGGGCTGCACCCCAACGTGGGTCTCGCAATAATAAGCAAAGATTGCCAGGAGAAGGACGGAGTTGGGATGGAGATGCAGAGCCTGTAGCTTGTAATGGCGGAGGACAGAGAAGAAGAACTCAGAGAAGGGAGGCACCAGGCCAGCAACAATGGAACTTACGAAGAGCGGATGGAAGGTGCTCCTTTGACCCTCAAGGGTGGCGGAGCCGGCCTTGAACACCTTCGCCCCGTTGATGCCCCACGCCATCGCCATCCGGCGCAACCGGGCAAGGCTCGTCTCCAACACATTCGGTGAGTCCAGGGCAGACGAGTACCAAGCTGCGGCCGGGGGCTGGCGAGGCGCCATGGCTCCCTAGGTCGCACGGTTAGAGCACGTCTGGAAATTTCGGAGGAAGGAAGGAGAGGCGCAAGAAAGGGGATCTGAGCCGCAATCGAGGAAAGCAAGAAGCAGGGCCTAGGCGGATGCCACTCCTTTATCAACTCGCGCGGTTGCTAAGGCACCCACGTCCAGTCAACTGCCATGCGGCGCCCAAGGCCGCAGGCTGTTAGGGCCCATGGCGCTTCGTTCTTGGCCTTCCGCCTCCCTGCACGGCCAAGTCCGGGCGCGCCTTGGGCCTGGGGGCTACTGTCGGCGTTCTGGCAACGGGGGTCCCCAGACTTGCCTGCCTGCGGCCTGCGGCGTGGCTCAAGGGGGGCCCAGCATGGCCCGTCTTCACCAACACAAACCCAAGACCCTCGTGAGGGGCCAAGACTCGCGGGGCGGACGGCGCGGAGCTTCCTCAGGCACGGCCTCGTCAGGCTGGCTCACGAGGAGGCGGAGAGATCAAGGCGGGGTACCTCACGAGGTGCCCGTGACGCAAGACATGACGACTCAGGGCGCCAGGAGGGTGCCAGCCCACGCAGCGTCCTCCCTTCCTCTTTGGTGCAAAGGGGGCAAGCGCAGCCGTGGAGTACCGAGGCATCAGGCAAAGGTTGCCATTTCGGTGCAACGAGACCAAGACCAGGAGGAATACGAGACGGAGGTCACCGTGGAGCCCAAGACGGCGTCATCACCAGAGCTTTGCGCAGGCGAAGACTACTTTTGTCAGGATAGCTGATACTTGCTGTCCCCCTTCAAATTAGCCCACCATTGTTGGCTCCCTTCCCGCTCGATATTTGGGAAGAGGACCAGGGCCTCTATAAATAGGACCAGCCACCCACATAGCAAAAAGAGGTTGGAAGTGAGAGAGAGAGAGAGAGAGGAAGAGATAGAGAGGAAATGGTGACTGAACTCTTCTCAGTAGTTCATCCCCCCAGCCAAGAACAGACCCTCGCGAGGCTGTTCTTCCTTGTATTGTTCATCATCATCAGCCCAAGAGGCAATCCACCACACCAGACACTGGAGTAGGGTATTACACCACAACGGTGGCCCGAACCAGTATAAACCCTGTGTCTCTTGTGTTGTTCTTTCCTTAGTTTTGGATCCTAGCATGGCGGAGGGGTGCAGGTAGGTAGGAGGCGAAATCTCCGTGTGCACCCCAGTGTTCGAACCTCAAGGGTCTGCCGGAACCCGAAATCCGACAAATATCACATTTATGTATACAAAACTAGCAAGTATAAGATACACGGAAGGACACAGAGTTATATGACAGGAGATAGATGATTCATATCACAAACATATATGTCACAGGGACAAAGCTAGCACTGATCACACATAACATGCACTATATCTTACAAGTACAATACTGAACAAATAGCAATTCCAAGAACTAGTCTGATCTGAACATTACAACACATACACTGCTCAATGTTTACAGAAATTTAGAGAATTAACCACAATCACGAATATGCAACACCACGGTTACTAGAATTAACCACAATCACAAAGATACGTATGACTCAAAACATATATATGACAGTACAAGTCTGACTCGACAATGAGCAGCTCAACCACTCACAATTTCACATACACTGTAGTAACTAAAACATAGAGGAGGCACGAATCATCTATACCGAACAATACGCAAAGTTTACATTACAGTTTTCAGAAATTACAAAGAGTGAGAGAAGGAGAGAAGCTCAGGTTTGTGAAACAGGAACAATAGCAGTAGACGGTTCATACTTTAGAGAAGAACAATAGTTTTGGTTCAGAGAAGGAGGGAATTAAGGAGGAAGGAGCAGCAGCAAAGATGTGAGAGGAATTGGTAGAATGTGGAGCTAGAACGAGGCAAAGGAAGAAGCAGAGCAAGGGAAGCAATAGGAGATGGAGAAGAGTAGAAGGATCAGCGGCAAGGTTTGGGAAGGAGGAGCGGCAGCTGGGCGTCAAGGAGAGGGAGCAGCAGAGGTTGATGGAGTAGCGCGGCGGCGGCAGAGAATGATGGACAGTGCTGCTGGCTGGCTGGGAGGATGGCGCTGGTGGAGATGGACGGAGATGGTGGTGACTTGCGGCGCTGATGGATGGGAGGTGCACCACCACGCCGGCCTGGCCGAAGCGGTGGCCGGAGGAAGATGGAGATGTTGATGGATGGCGCGGTGGTTCGAGGTGGTGCTGGGACGCTGGCAGCGGCGGGTGGTGGAGATGGAGTGGATGATGGAGTGGTGGCTGGATGGATGGCACGCCACCACGACGGCCTAGCCGCGGCGGCGGCCGGAGGGTGGAGAAGAAGTGGATCGAGGGAGAGAGATGGAGATATGCTAGGCCCGATTTTGGGAATCAGGGCGTCTAGGGATTTTGACCTCCTCCTATGATCTGCCATTTTTTCACCTTGGCCCTCCTGCTTCCTTTCTTTCTTCTCAAGATGATCCTCCAACATTAACTTTACCATGGACACTTCTTTTCTTCTCGCTCAAGTCCCTTGTTCTCTCGTTCCACCCCCAAGTCTCATTGCATTTGGCAATCGATCGAATCTTGAAGTTTATAGTGCCTTTGCGCACTTTTTTGCAAAATAAACAATTCACTAGTCAACATTCTCTTTTATGATTATCATTTGAATATTCAACAATTCGTAGCAAGAATGGATGGGTATATCTCAATTAATGGTATATTTGAGCATAAAATAATGTATATGAAATGCGCTTATCAAGTTCCCCCACACTTAAATATTTGCTTATCCTCAAGCAAAGGCATATGACAAGAGCAAGAATATGAACAGTGAACTGATAGAGAATGTCAAGTGAAGTATATCTCTAAACAATGCATGCTTTGGACTTAGCTAGTGAAAATCAATGGTTAAGAGTGCTACAGAGCAATAGGACACTAGTAAACTCAATCATTTTAAACTTCTACAAAGATACAATTGGATCAACAAGTTCAAATGCTGATTACACCAAAGGGTTCCTAAAGAGAGCATGGTCCCAAAAAAAGAAACTTAATACTAGGAACATAACATTATGGTTGAAGCACTTATTGAATTTGAAGGAAGTAATGATAATATTTTATCGGTCTCACCAAAGGAACATACCACCGATCCCGAGAACATGGTATACACCTGGCTCAACCAATTATTAGTTTTTTTGTTTGTCTCCTCAAAGGAACATACCACCGATCCCAAGAACATGGTATACACCTGGTTCGACAATTACATTTTTATTAGTAATTACTGCCCAAGCTAACCCAATTTCACATGCCACCGATCCAGGGAACATGACATGCTACTCTAGGTAGTCAGACTTATTTATTCATTATTACTTTTTCACAAATGAATACAAAAAGGAAACAAGAATCATCACTCATCCAGGTCTGGTTCACATACTACTGATCCAAGGAACATAGTATGCTAGTCCATAGTGGTGAATGATTGCTCTGAAGGGGAACACACTTGGCACAAAATCAGCATCTAACATATGATGATCTAGGTGTATCAAAGTAAATGCAGAAAATGATGAAGTTTTCTAGGGTACTAGGGATTTGAGCACTCAAAACTAATAACTTTCACTAATTTCAGCAAAGCAAGCAGTATGTAGATCACTAGTTTACAAGGCATCCACAAATCAGTGTACATATTCACATCAAGCACCATATGTCAAAGGTAAAATTCAATGGGACAACGTTTAAGAAATGGCTCAAGCAACCCAAATAGAAATTGATTTCAGCATGTATCAATGGATGATATATTCAGATTGGGGACATGAAATAGCTCACGGGGTTTATATAGGAAGTTGCACTCGCTCAACACTCTCTAAACTTTAGCTCTTCTCTTTTTGCTTGTCTATCCCCATGCCTGCTCCAGCTTCACTCTTCTTCGCGTATGCCCATTGCTTCTCCTCATCACCATGTCGTGAATCCACCAGGATCCCAGGGAATGTCATCTCGAACTCGGTCAACTCGCAGTAAATGGTGCACAAGCATCAACCTGAAAGAACACTCAACAACCAAGCCAATACAAGTGATAGAGAGAATGCCCTTTAAGTCATCGATTGAGTACCCTATCATATAAGTATATCTATTGAGCAAATCAGGAACATGTATCAACAACAAGTCACATGGTGCATAGGCAATATCAGCGATATGACATAACTTATCCAGAAAGCTGAGATAATACCTGAGATGGCCTTGGAGAAGTTTTATGACTACCTCAACTGAAGATACCATGGAAGGCATGGTAGTAGAAACTTCCACCTGGCTCGTATCGACAGGTGAAATAGTAGAGCTTTGCTCCTTGACATCTGAAGTGACCTCATCATAATCAACAATGAAGATTTCCATCTCAGGCTCAAGCGTTGAAGAATCGATGTGGCTAACATCATCAAAGGTGAACTTCTCCATGTCTGGTTCAGGCAGCACATGATCTATATTAACCGAAGGTGACTCCTCAATATCAAAAGCAACTAACTGCAACTCAGGCTCATCCATGGAAGAATCATCACAATGCAAAACCGAATCTCCAACACTAGTATCCATATGATCTGTAGCGTGTGTGTCAACTAGAATGGCGTCATCATCATCAAAGATAATCCATGTAAACTCAATCTTGTCACACTGAGATAGAGGTTCAGGCTTCTGTGTAAGAATTGATGGCTGAGGAATAGTGATTTGTTGCAAGCAAACTAATGAATCAGACATGGGCTTCTTATTGTACCACTGAAGTTGGTGGAAAGCTATGCTCTCAATCAACAGAAAAGCATCATCAAGTGTCTTATTTGTAATAGCTCCACCCGCTGCCATGTCAATGTAAGCACGAGTGTCCAAAGTCAATCCTCTATAGAATATCTGCAGCTCTAACCATCTCTCGAGCCCATGATTAGGACATCTCCTGAACAAGGCTTTGTACCTCTCCCAAGCATCATACAAACTCTCACCTTCACACTGAACAAAGTTGAAGATATCATCTCGAATCGCGGACTTCTTGTGTAGTGGGAAATATTTATCCAAGAATGCTTGTGATATCTCAATCCAATTGTATGACCTTGATGGCAAGGATTGGTACCAAGCACGAGCATCATCACAGAGAGAGAATGTGAACAACCTGCACATGATTGTGTCTTGAGGAACTCTGTGGTACTTGACTGTATCTGAATACTCCATGACTCGGTGTAAGTGCTCATAGGGATCCTCAGTAGGCCGTCCTCCAAACTGACATTATTGAACCAAAGCAAAAAGACTAGGTTTCAGCTCGTAGTTCTCTACTTCAATAGTTGGCCAAACCAGTCCTGTGATATAAGATTGACTTTTGGGCATCCAAAGATCACGAAGCAATGCCATCTTAACCAAGTGTAACTATAGAACAACTTGCAGTTAGTTCAGATTTCCTACGCACACTCATAAACAGTAAAACACTAGTCAGAAGGTTAGTATCCTAATAAGCCGAAGCAATATCAAGGAAAAAATATAAAAGAAACACAGATAATGAAATACACGACGAATTAAACACGGAACTATAATAAGCCTAGTCTATAGCCAACATAATCGCTTGACGCTAGTCCCCGGCAACGTCGCCAAATTGATCTATTGTGAGTACAGTGGGGTTTTACGCCCAAACTACGAGTGTCGTGTTCTCCACAGGGACTAGGCGACAGCAACGATGCTCGGCTAAGGCTAGGTGACATAATTCAGATGATGATTGCGAGGAAATATAGACCTAAACTAACCAAAGTCGACGACAAAGAAAATGCAAAGAGCACAGGGAGATTCAGATTTTACTCGGTCTTTTTGGTATTAATTTTTTATTTGAGAAAATAGAAACTGCAGGCAAACATCCTAAACAAATGGGATTAACAAGACAAGATCACATTTATGTATACAAAACTAGCAATTATAAGATACATGGAAAGAACAGAGTTATATGACAGGAGATAGATGATTCATATCACAAACATAGATGTCACAGGGACAAAGCTAGCACTGATCACACATAACATGAACTATACCTTACAAGTACAATAGTGAACAAATAGCAATTCCAAGAACTAGTTTGATCTGAACATTACAACACATACACTGCTCAATGTTTACAGAAATTTAGAGAATTAACCACAATCACGAATATGCAACACCACGGTTACTAGAATTAACCACAATCACAAAGATACGTATGACTCAAAACATATATATGACAGTACAAGTCTGACTCGACAATGAGCAGCTCAACCACTCACAATTTCACATACACTGTAGTAACTAAAACATAGAGGAGGAACAAATCATGTATACCGAACAATACTCAAAGTGTACATTACAATTTTCAGAAATTACAAAAGAGTGATAGAGGGAGAGAAGCTCGGGTTTGTGAAACAGCAACAATAGCACTAGACGGTTCAGACTTTAGAGAAGAACAATAGTTTTGGTTCAGAGATGGAGGGAATTAAGGAGAAAGGAGCAGCAGCAGGATTTGAGGAAGCAGCAGCAAAGATGTGAGAGGAATTGGGAGAAGGTGGAGCTGCATTGAGGAAAAGGAAGAAGCAGAGCAAGGGAAGCAGAGGAAGCTGCAGTAGATGGAGAAGAGAAGAATGATCAGCGGCAAGGTTTGGGAAGAAGGAGCGGCAGCTGGGCGTCAAGGAGAGGGAGCAGCAGAGGTTGATGGAGTAGCGCGGCGGCGGCAGAGAATGATGGACGATGCTGCTGGCTGGCTGGGAGGATGGCGCTGGTGGAGACGAACGGAGATGGTGGTGACTTGCGGCGCTGATGGATGGGAGGTGCACCACCACGCCGGCCTGGTCGTGGTGGTGGCCGGAGGTGGAGAAGGAGGCGGAGGAAGATGGAGATGTTGATGGATGGCGCGATGGTTCGAGGTGGTGATGCGACGCTGGCAGCGGCAGGTGGTGGAGATGGAGTGGGTGATGGAGTGGTGGATGGATGGTTGGCACGCCGCCACGACGGCCTGGCCGCGATGGCGGCCGGAGGGTGGAGAATAAGGGGATTGGGGGAGAGAGATGGAGATATGCCAGGCCCGATTTTGGGAATCAGGGCGTCTAGGGATTTTGACCTCCTCCTATGATCTGCCATTTTTTTCACTTTGGCCCTCCTGCTTCCTTTCTTTCTTCTCAAGATGATCCTCCAACATTACCTTGACCCTGGATACTTCTTTTCTTCTCGCTCAGGTCCCTCGTTCTCTCGTTCCAGCCCCAAGTCTCATTGCATTTGGCAATCGATCGAATCTTGAAGTTTATAGTGCCTTTGCACACTTTTCTGTAAAATAAACAATTCACTAGTCAACATTCTCTTTTATGATTATCATTCAAATATTCAACAATTCGTAGCAAGAACTGATGGATATATCTCAATTAATGGTATATTTGAGCATCAAATAATGTATATGAAATGCGCTTATCAGCAACCAAGGGCAAGGCAACCAAGGAAATCAAGACCAAGGCAACAATCAGCCTCAGTTTGCTATCCTCAACTAGTTCCTCGCAAACCAGCCTAAGTCCTTCAACAACTGTGTCGAGGCCACAGACGCCGACGACTGGCTCGTGGATATCTGCAAACATTTTGAGTGTAGCAATGTCAGGCCTAAGGTCTTTGTCAAGTTTGCTTCGTTTCAACTCAAAGACCAAGCTGCTGAGTGGTATCAACAATACAGAGATTCCAGAGGAGGTCGTGTGATTACCTGGGATGATTTCCGTGGAGACTTCAAAGCTCATCACATTCCACAAAGTGTTGCTGAGAGTAAGCGTGAGGAGTTCCGCAATCTCAAGCAAGGCAGCATGTCCGTGTATCAATACAATATCTAGTTTCAGAAACTCGCTCGCTTCGCTAAACAAGACGTCCCTGATGAAAAGAGCATGATTTATCAATTCAGAGGTGGCCTCAGAGAAGATCTGCAATTAGCTCTCGTGCTTCTTGAGTCGACTAAGTATGATGAATTCTACAACATGGCACTAAAGCAGGAAGCTGCTCAGCTCAAGTGCGAGGCATCTAAGAAGAGAGTCAGGGACACAGTTCAATCTTCTTCTTCATCACAAGTGGCAGCTAAGCAACAGAAGTTCTGTTTGCCACCTCCTTGTCTGTTTTGTTAGCCCTACCAGCAGAAGAGCAAAGGTGGCAGTGGATCTTCCCACCCACCCAACCCAGGCTATCAGAACAAAGCTCAGTCTCATACTCCAAGGTCAAGTGCTCCTGATCATCATCCGCTCTCAGAGGTTACTTGCAACAAGTGTCAGCAGAAAGGGCACTATGCAGAGAAGTGCTTCAAACAACGGCGCCTTCCGCCTCCTCCTCCTGTGAGATCTGCCAGCAATGCAGTGGTCAAGCATAATACCAAGCATGCTAAGGTCAACATGATGAACGCAGCTCAGGCATAGGACTCTTCAGAAGTGATCATGGGTAACCTTCCTGTTAATGATATTCCTGCAAAAGTCTTATTTGATATTGGTGCATCGCATTCTTTCATTTCAACACCTTTTTGTGGCTATGCATGATTTGGTTAGTCAAGTATTTCCGAGACCTTTGTCTATTGTTTCTCCGGCTAAACAAATGACTTCTCGAGTATTCATTCGGAATTCCGTTATCAAGATGGGCGACTATAAATTTCTATCTTCTCCTATTGTTCTTGGTGATTCAGATATTGATCTAATTCTTGGCATGGACTGGCTTTCTAAGCACAAGGCTCAGCTTGATTGTGCTGGTAGGAAGATTCAATTGACACATTCATCTGAGGATGTGATCATCTATGCCGCTCGGGATGATACCGTTCGACTGTTTTCTCTCAATGAGAAGGGCGAGTTGAATGCCATCTCTCAGATTCCAGTCATTTGTGAATATCAAGACGTCTTTCCAGAAGAGCTTCCAGGAATGCCTCCTCACCTGCCAGTTGAATTCATTATCGATCTTGAGCCTGGCATGGAACCTGTTTGCAAACATCCTTACAAGCTTGGACCAGAAGAGCTGAAGGAGTTGAAGAAACAACTCGATGAACAAGAGTGTATGGGTCTGATCAGACTGAGTTCTTCTCCATGGGGTTATGGTGTTCTTTTTGTCAACAAGAAGGATGGAACGGAACGACTCTGCATCGACTACCGTCCATTGAACAAGAAAACAATAAAGAACAAGTACTCACTTCCCAACATCAATGAGCTTTTCGAGCAACTTAAAGGTGCCCAAGTATTCTCCAAGCTTGACCTCCGTATGGGTTATCATCAGATTCACATTCGTGAACAGGATATTCCCAAGACAACATTCAGGACAAGCTATGGTTCTTATGAATATACTGTCATGTCTTTCGGCCTTGTCAATGCCCCTCCAACGTTCTCTCGCATGATGAAATTCATCTTCAGCCCTTACACAGATGATTTCGCCTTGGTGTATCTTGATGATATTTTGGTGTTTTCCAAGAATAAGGAGGATCATGCCAAGCATTTGAGGTTGGTACTCGACAAACTCAAAGAGCATAAATTCTATGCGAAGTTTTCCAAGTGTGAGTTTTGGCTTGATGAGGTTCTCTACCTTGGTCGTATCATCTCCGCCAAGGGCATCGCAGTTAATCCTGATAAGGTGTCTGCAATTGTGAATTGGGAACCGCCTCAGAATGTCAAGCAGATCCGCTGTTTTCTTGGGCTTGCAAGCTATTGTCGAAGATTCGTTGAGAATTTCTCTAAGATTGCAAAGCCTCTTTCCAACCTCTTCCAGAAGCACGTCAAGTATATCTGGACTCCTGAGTGTGACGTTGCTTTCAATGCCCTCAAAGAGAAGTTAGTCACAGCTCATGTCTTGACTCCTCCTGGTGAATCCAAGCCTTTTGAAGGTTTCTGTGATGCCTCCCTCCAAGGTCTCGGTGCTGTGTTAATGCAAGAGAAGAAAGTCGTGGCTTATACCTCTCGCTAGTTGAAGCCCAACAAAAAGAACTACCTCACTCATGACCTCGAGTTGGTGGCAGTTATCCATCCTCTATTAACGTGGAGACATCTCTTGTTGGGAAGGAAAGTGGACATCTTCATTGATCACAAGATCCTCAAGTACATCTTCACTCAACCCAACCTCAACCTCAGGCGAACTCGTTGAGTCAAAATGATTCAAGAATACAGTCCGAGTATTGAATATACTACAGGCAAGGCCAATGTCATTGTAGATGCTTTGAGCAGGAAGGCTTACTGCAATAGCTTAATTCTCAAGCCCTTCCAACCGGACCTTTGTGAAGCTTTCCGCAAACTGAATCTCCAAGTTGTTCCTCAATGCTTTCTTGCCAACCTCCAGGTCTCTCCTACTTTGGAACATCAAATTCATGAGGCACAACTTCTTGATGCCATGGTGAAGAAGGTGAAAAATGGGATTGCCAAGAGCCAACCCAAATACAAGTGCTATCGCCTTGATGACAAAGACACTCTATTCTTCGAGGATCAAATTGTGCTTCCTAAAGGTGATCTATGGAAAGTCATTATGAACGAGGCACACAATTCCCTTCTATCCATTCATCCTGGTAGTATGAAGATGTACCATGACCTCAAGCATTCGTATTGGTGGACTCGAATGAAGCGAGAAATTGCTCAATTCGTAAATGAATGTGATGTCTGCAGAAGGGTGAAAGCAGAACACCAACGCCTAGCTGGTCTCCTCCAACCTCTTGCTATTCCAGAATGGAAGTTTGATCATATTGAGATAGACTTCGTAACTGGATTTCCCAAGTCCAAGCATGGAAATGATGCTATCTTCATTGTCATTGACAAGCTTACTGAAGTGGCTCATTTCCTTCCAATCAAAGAATCTATCACAACAGCTCAGCTGGTAGAGCTATGCACCTCCAGGATTGTCTCCTTGCATGGCATTTCACAATTGATATCTTCAGATCGTGGAAGCATCTTCACTTCTAAGTTCTGGGACTCCTTCCAGAAGGCCATGGGCACCAACATTCGCTTCAGCATAGCCTTCCATCCTCAAAGTTGTGGCCAAGTCGAGCGATTCAATCAAATCCTTGAAGATATGCTCAGGGCTTGTGTCATTTCCTTTGGTATGAAGTGGGAAGATTGTCTTCCATATGCCGACTTATCCTACAACAACAGTTTCCAAGCGAGTTCGGGCAAGGCCCCATTCAAGATTCTCTATGGCAGAAAGTGTCGTACTCCTCTTAATTGGTCAGAGACTGGTGAACCCCAACTTCTTAGTAATGCCTTGATCACAGAGGCTGAAGAAATGTGTAAAGTCATCCATGAAAATCTCAAAGCCGCGCAATCGCGCTAGAAGAGTTACTATGATAGCAAGCACCGTGACTTGGCTTTCGAAATCGAAGACCATGTCTACCTCCGCGTCTCTCCAATGAAAGGCAATCGTCGTTTTGGTATCAAAGGGAAGCTTGCCCCTAGATACGTGGGTCCTTTCAAGATCATTGGCAAAAGAGGCGATCTCGCCTATCAACTTGAGCTTCCGTCCAACTTCCCAAACGTGCACGATGTGTTTCACGTGGCACAACTTCGCAAGTTCTTCAAGACACCTGAGCGCACCATCAACTTCGAAGAGATTGATCTCCAAGAAGACATGTCTTATCATGAGCATCCTATTGCTATTCTTGAAGAAACCGAGCGCAAGACTCGCAACAAGTCTATCAAATCCCTAAAAGTGAAGTGGTCACACCATTCTGACCGAGAAGCCACATGGGAACGCGAGGACCACCACCGTTCCGAATATCCGGAGTTCTTTCAGTCTTAGATCTCGGGATGAGATCCTTTCATAGTGGTGGAGTGTTGTAACACCCCGGATGTAACTTGCCATATTTGTAACTCTGACTCTGCCATTTTCGGCTTTAAGTTATGAGATTTCCCTTCGTGGTTGGGTTTTGTCTTTGTTTTGCATTTTGTTCATTTCATGCAATCCATATCATGTCATCATGTGCATCTCATTTGCATACGTGTTCGTCTCTTGCATCCGAGCATTTTCCCCGTTGTCCGTTTTGCAATCCGACACTCCTACGTGCACCGGCTTACCCCGTTTGTCTCTTTTCGTGAGCGGGTGTTAAACATTCTCGGAATGGACCGAGATGTGCCATGTGGCCTTGGTACACCACCGGTAGACCGCCTGTCAAATTTCGTGCAATTTGGAGTCCGTTTGATACTCCAACGGTTAACCGGGTAAACAGAAAGGCCTCTTGTGTGTTGCAGCCCAACACCCCTCCAAAACGGCCCAATAACCCAGCTAAATCACTCCCATGTCCTCCGTTGTCGGATCACGATCGTGTGGGCGAAAACTACACTCCATTTGGACACTCCTACCTCCTCCTAGCCGTAAATAGGTGCACCCCCTCAAAATTCGGGTCCCGAAACCCTAGCTCCACCCTCCGCTGCCGCCGGACACGTCCGGCCCGAGCCGGACGAACCCCCCCCACCGCCCGTGGCCAACCAGAGGGCGCCACGCATCCTGCTGCCGCCGCCACTGGCCGCTTCCCGAAGAGCCCGCGGCCGGCCCTCCAGGCCCGCGCGCCGCCCGCTCGCCCCGTCTCCTTGCCGTCGCGCCTCCGCCGCAACCCTCGCCAGCTGCCACATGCCGACTTCGCCGGCTCGCAGGAGCTCCCCGCCGGCAACAGAGCCGCTCGCGTCGCACGACCCGTGCCTTCGACGCCCGGGTTAGCGCCCGACCCCGCGCGCCCGCTGCCTCGCACGACCCGCGCTGCTGCCGTCCTTCGTCGCCGCCCGCCGCCCCGTCTTCCGCCACGCTAGCGCCAGACTTCGTCGCCGGCCGCCGCCTGTCTGCGACCGCACCAGTGAGCTCTGCCTCTCGACTCCGGCGCCGCCCCTCCTCGCGGATCCGACGGCCCCGAGGCTAGATCCGGCGACCTCGTGCCTCGCCGGACCTTCCTCGAGCTCTCCGGCCACCGTCTTCCTCTTCTCCGTCGCAAGTTCGGTGGACCTCGGTTCGTGCGCCAAGAAGAACCCTAGATCTGGAGGTCTAAATTTCCACCAAGTCCCCTTTTCTGCAACGTTGTATTCCCGTGTTCATTGCATCATAACTACATGACCGTAGCTGCGTTTAATGTGCACGATATATCAAAATGTTCATTGGGAGATGCTCTTCATTTCATTCCATTGTGACATGATTGTTTGTGTTCATCTGGGTGCTCACATAATTGATGCAAGAGTGCTATAAATAGTTTACTGCTGCTGCTTATCAGTTTAGGGTGATTTGTCATTTTTTCCACATTTGATGTGTGCTTCATATGGGCATGAGGTCTACATGTGTTTTGATCTATGCCATGCCATATTTACAGAGGTGCTTGCCATGTATTTTTTTGATCTATGTGGTGACTAGCACAAGCATGCAAAGTAGCCTTCGTGATGTTGCTGTTTTCAGGGACTTAGAATTTTGCTAAGTCATTTTCCTGCTGTTATTGTGATGCCATGTAAACTTGATGCTACAGTGAGATCCATGCTTGTTTTGAGTATCTTAAGTAAGGATGTTTTGGATATATGGTTATGCTCTATCCATCCATGCCCCTGTTTGCAATTATGGTGCGCACTCGCATGTCTGAATCTTGCTCTACTTTTGCTATAAAATGTTCCTGGCAGATTGTTTACATGTTACAATTTTTCCATGGTTGTTGCTATTGATACTTGCGTTATATGAACTTGCTCTTGCCATGGTTAGCTTCATGAACATGTCTTCTTGCTGTTAGTATGCTTATCTTGTCATGCAATGCCTTGTGGTGAGTGATTTGAGCTTGCAAAGATGCCTTCATAATTCTGTTTATGCCATGCTCTATTTTCTGCTAAGTCTGAAACTGTTAATAAAACTTGCTATGTTTTCATGGGTTCCATCATATCTTCTTTGCCTTTTTCGCTCATGTTCAGTAAGGGATTTCTGTTCTATGCATTTGGTAGAATCATTCCATGCCTTTTTCCGCTATGATATGTTCCTATAGCATGTTGTTTGCTTGCTCTAAACATGGCTTCCTGATGTTATTTTCTGGCATGTTAGTATTTTCACAAAGTCTGTGAAGCTGATATCTTTTGAACTTTTGCCATGCTTGTTTGAACCTGCTCTTGTGTGATTTAGCCGTAGCTCAGTGTTCATGTTTTGTGAAGCATCTTGAGTAAATAACTGCCACATGCCTTGTTGATATGTTGGAGTAAGTAGCTTAGTTTCTTGTTGCATTCTAGATGGCATCATGCTTTTAATCGGAGAATTGTGCCATTCTTGTTTTGCTTGCCATTTGCAAACCGTGCCTCCGTTTCTGGTGATCTTTATATCGATTTCGACCGAAATCATCTCATCTTTCTAGCGGCACACTTGGTTTGCCAAGTTGATGCCTTGATAAATCTTTTCCTTCCAGAGCACGCATAGGCATTGCATGTCACGTCTCGCATATCATGCCATGTTTTTGCATCATGTTGCTTGTGCATTGCACCGTGATTGATTGTTGGTCCTTTTTCTTGTGTTCTTGCTTTGGGTAGAGCCGGGAGACGAGTACGTGATCGAGGAACCTGTTGAGTACGCTAACGAGGATCAAGCTTTCGACAACTCTGAGAACTTTGCAGGCAAGATGACCATACCCTCGAAATCACTTCTATCTTTGCTTGCTAGTTGTTCACTCTATTGCTATGCCGCGATACCTACCACTTGCTATATCATGCCTCCCAATTTTCCATCTCAAGCCTCTAACCCACCGTTTCCTAGCAAACCGTTGTTTGGCTATGTTACCGCTTTGCTCAGCCCCTCTTATAGCATTGCTAGTTGTAGGTGAAGTTGAAGTTTGTTCCTTGTTGGAACATGGATATTGTTGGGATATCATTATTATCTCTTATTTATTTTAATGCATCTATATACTTGGTAAAGGGTGGAAGGCTCGACCTTATGCCTGGTGTTTTGTTCCACTCTTGCTGCCTTAGTTTCCGTCATACCGGTGTTATTTTCCTTGATTTTGTGTTCCTTACGTGGTTGGGTGTTATGGTAACCCCTTGACAGTTCGATTTGAATAAAACCCTCCTTCAAGACCCAACCTTGGTTTTACCTTTTTCCACCTAAGCCTTTTCCCTTGGGTTCCGCAGACTCAAGGGTCATCTTTATTTTAAACACCCGGGCCAGTGCTCCTCTAAGTGTTGGTCCAAACTAGAGCCCCTTGCAGCGCCACCTCGGGGAAACTTGAGTGTTGGTTTAGTTGTATGGATTACTTATCGGGTGTGCCCTGAGAACGAGATATGTGCAACTCCAATCGGGATTTGTCAGCACATTCGGGTGGCATTGCTAGTCATGTTTTACCATTGATCAAATGTCTTGTAACCGGGATTCCGAGTCTGATCGGGTCTTCCTGGGAGAAGGAATATCCTTCGTTGACCATGAGAGCTTGTGATGGACTAAGTTGGGACACCCTGCAGGGTTTAGAACTTTCGAAAGCCGTGCCCCCGGTTATGGGCAGATGGGAATTTGTTAATATCCGGTTGTAGAAAGCTTCACACTTAACTTAATTAAAATGAATCAACTGTGTGTGTAGCCGTGATGGTCTCTTTTTGGCGGAGTCCGAGAAGAGAACACGGTCTCGTGTTATGCTTGAACGCAAGTAGCTTCAGGATCACTTCTTGATCACTATTAGCTTCTCGACCGTGCTTTGCTTCTCTTCTCGTTCTCATTTGCCTAAGTTAGCCACCATATATGCTAGTGCTTGCTGCAGCTCACCTCACTACCCTTTTCCTACCCTTAAACTCAAATAGTCTTGATCTCGCGGGTGTGAGATTGCTGAGTCCCCTTGACTCACAGGTACTTCCAAACAGATGCAGGTGCCGATGATGCTAGTGTATGGGATGCTACCGAACTCAAGTGGGTGTTCGACGAGGATTCGGGCCGTTACTACGTTTCTTTTCCGGATGATCAGTAGAGGAGCCCAGTTGGGGCAATCGGGGATCTAGCATTTGGGGTTGTCTTTCTTTAGTTTTGTTCCGTAGTCAGACCTTGATTGTATTCTGGATGATGTATTGGCTATTCATGTATTGTGTGAAGTGGCGAGTGTAAGCCGACTATTTATCCCTTTCTTATTCAGTACATGGGATGTGTAAAGATTACCCCTCTAAGTCATGCCGCGACACGTGGGAGATATAGCTGCATTGTGGGTGTTACAAGTTGGTAATCAAAGCCTTCCCCGACTTAGGAGCCCCCTGCTTGATCGAATCACTGACGTTGTTGAGTGTAGAAGAAAATGTTTTGAGTCTTAGGATTATATATATCGGAGAGTAGGACTCTTTTTACTCCTCAGTTCCTTCGTCGCTCTGGTGAGGCCTCCTGACGTAGAGTTTTGACTCTTCTCTCCTCAAATTTCACGAAAAAAATTTAGTATCATGCGGGTATCTTAGAATCATTCTGATGGTTTTGTGACGACAACATTGTTTTTGGTGCCTCCTGACATTTTGGAGTTGTGGCAGTGTCCCGGGGAGTTGAGCTCTGAGGTTTTGTCGTCACAATTTATCATTGCAGTTCTGGTTACCTGAGTTCGGCGACATCGAAAATCTCTTTTATGCAGTTGTTGGTGAGATAACCTCGACGCCACCCAGTACTGGGGTGGGAGTTCGGGAGTATTGATATAACTCGTATAACGGATGCTTTTCGAAGGTTGAGGTAAATGATGTCCGAAGGTTTCTTGGTTTGCTAGTTTTTGGTGAGATATTATACTTCCCCTGTATCCCCAACACCTGATTGCATAACCAGAAAGTTTCGGGAGTTTCGTAGGTGGGAATTCATGTAGCTCTAGTATTTCTTCCCGCAGATATTTGGTTTGTGATTGGGTAATCCTTACCAATTATTTGTTCATATTCGTACCTTGTTAATTTATTCATCTACCTTTATCTAAGTGGATTCTCAACTTTACGGAATTGTGATGATTTACTTTGGAATTCATTCATTCATCCTTGTTCGAATGTTAAGGCTATATGTTGGAATTTCGATCCATTGATTCAACTTGAATATATGTCTTTCAAGATGCTAACGAATATCAACCTCTTCAGGATGGCTCCTCCAACGCGTTAGAATACTATGTTTCTTTTCCGGATGATCAGTAGAGGAGCCCAGTTGGGGCGATCGGGGATCTAGCATTTGGGGTTGTCTTTCTTTATTTTCGTTCCGTAGTCGGACCTTGATTGTATTATGGATGATGTATGGACTACTTATGTATTGTGTGAAGAGGCGAGTGTAAGCCAACTCTTTATCCCTTTCTTATTCAGTACATGGGATGTGTAAAGATTACCCCTCTTGCGACATGCCTACCATGCGGCTATGCCTCTAAGTCATGCCCCGACACGTGGGAGATATAGCCGCATTGTGGGTGTTAAACGTAGTCGCTAAGCCATTGAACTTTGTAGGGATGTGGGTGCTGCATTTTGGCCAATTGGATCTTGGAGCATAGTTCTTCACTTGCCAAGTTATGACAACTCCCTCCATCGACGATGACCCTGACAGACCTTCCATTGATGCCGGCCTTGGTATGGAATATATGTCATCTTTAGTCTTCTTCTTGTTGATGTTGAAGAGTCAAGACCTTGGAGACAACGAGAGCGGGGCTTGAATATTCATCGCAAAAGACTTTATCATCTTCATCGTCGTTTACTTGCCGGTGCATAGCCACTTGCTCAAGGGCTTCCATTTCTCCTTCACTCATGGAGTCATAGGTACCATAATCATTGAGGATCATGGTGCACTTGTTTGTACACTCAAAAGACTTGTGGCCTCGGCCGCCACATGTAAAGCACTGGTTTGGGTAGAGGATGATGAAGCTCTCGGCTTGAGGTTGCTTGTTGTAGGAGGATGACTTGAGGTTGTCGAAGTTTTCTTGTAACTTGACTTGTCGCCGTTGCTTGTAGATGGCTTGGTTGAGGTAGAAGGTGTTGGATTCGTTGAAGCTTGGATGTTGGAGAAACCATAGGACTTGGATGAGAACTTGGCATATTTGAAGTCATCTTGCACTTGACGTTCCGCCTTGGTAGCTTGATGCATAGCTCGATTAGGTTCGAGTATGGTTGGAAGTCGGCGATCTTCTTGATAGGATGGTTGAGTCCATTCAAAAACCTGCCATAGTTTGCTCATCATTTTCTGTGACATTAGCTCGTATCATGGCAATCTCCATTTACTTGAAATATTCTTCAACGCTCTTAGTTCCTTGCTTTAGGAGTTGGAGTTTCTTGAAGAGATCGCGGCTGTAGTAGGTTGGCACGAAGTGTGCTTTCATGACATCCTTCATTTACGCCCAAGTAGTGATGGGTGGTTCACCACTTGCCTCTTGACGCTCAATGACTTGTTCCCACCAAATGAGGACGTAGTCTTGGAACTGAAGGGATGCCATCACGATCTTCTTCTCTTCCTCATAGTTGTTCAAGCGGAATATTTTGTCAACCTTCAAAGCCCATGATAGGTACTCTTCGGGGTCATTGCTGCCGGAAAACATGGGCTTGGTGAACTTTAGCTTGTCGTAGTGTTGCTCTTCATTGTGTTGGGGTCGTGGATGATGACGTCCTTGACGAGGAGGATTGTCTCCCTCCACTTTCTCTTGTTGTGGAGGATCTCAATTTTCTTCTTGATCTTGATGAACTTGAGGTGATTGTCAAGCTTGAGGAACTGGATGATGTACTCTTGATTGAATAATCTTGTCTTGAACCTCTTCGAGAAGCGCTTCTTTTTGGTCACGAGCTTGTCGGTTGCGCGTGGCTATGGCTCGACTTGAATCTCGGAGGGCGCATTGCACCTCAAGTGCTTAAGCTTCAAGTAGTTGTTGTTCTTGACGTTGTGCCTCGGCATCTTGTTCATCTTGATGTTGTCTTAATCGTTCTTCCTATTCTTGATGGCGTTCGCGTTGCCATTCTCGTACTTGCATCAAAGTAGCTTGGTTTGGACGGTATCGTTGCTCTTGAGAGTCGTTGTCATGTAGAGGGTTGCGGTTTGCTTAAAGATCTTGGTGCGCGGCACGTCGAAGAGTATTCGATGACTGAGTACTTGAGCCAGAGACGGTGTCGTCGGAGTGTCGACTTAAGCGGCTCCATCTTGAGTAGGATGAAGTGTAAGAAGGATGATTGAGCAACAAAGCACGAATCTTGTCCATTCTTGAGTCATTCTCTCTTTTGTGGTCGTCGAGATTGTTGTCAAAGTAGTTTGTTGTACGTTGCTCGGAGTGTCACAAGTTGGTGGCGAGGTTGTCGATGCGTTCATTCATTGATTGTTGCTCTTGATGCAAAGCACGTTGTGCACCAAAGAGGTGGCTCTTTGTGACATAGGAGGACATGTCATCGTCTTGCTCGACGAAGAGTGGGTTGGTAGAAGTACTTGGCCTATCCATCATTCCAAGCAAATATGTGAGTGGGAGAAAGAGAATAACTTATACCAAATGTACCTTGACTGATGTTGAAGACGGATCAATGAGCACTCAAATGTGGAACAAGGAAATAGCACCATTGGTACCAATTCTTGTCGGTTTCTCACACCTACGCAAGTAAAAGCTTATGGTGGCGCTCGATTAGGATGGTGGCACAAAATTTGATGCAATTGTTAGTGAGCTTCAATAATGTTGGAAAAGATTCACAAATTTGCAAATGCAACAAGTATACCTATAGCAAGATATGGTACACGGAAACTCACCCACGAAGAGATAATTGGGGTCGTGCAACCAACGAATGAGACAAAATGTGGAAACCACGAAAATGCTCTTGTTGCACAACACTAGAGAGATGCTAGCACGATTGCACAATAGGCAGATATGAAGACTTGTGTACAACCTACTAAGCAAAAATGCAACGACTTCTATCCCAAGTATTCTCTATGTATGGTATTCCGATGATATGATCCAAGATGATCAAGTATGGCAATTTTAATGTAGTATGATGCTATGGTTCTTGCTTAAAAGCACTTTGCTTATCTTTCCTTTTTGCTTAAAAGCATGTTTGGCTCTTTCGCTTTTGAGATCTTTTCTCATGCAATGCTTCACGAACCAAGATAGCAATTGTGTATGCGATGACAACTTTGTGACACAAAAGATGATACCAAGATATACACCACGATGATATGGTATGTATGCTATGGTAAGTATGACCACTAATGTGCACAAGTGACCTACTCCATCAACATCTTCGGGTGCTCGGGAGGTCTCTTAGGGTGATGCATGGAGAGCTCGACCAATGACGAAAGCTCCTCCTCGAGCGAAAGCGATGAGGAGGACAGTGATGGTGATGACAACGACAGCGGGCGGGGGAGCGATGACTCTAACTCCGGCTGATCGCCGCCCGCACCATCTTCATCCAGCGGCAGCACCATCATCTACATCTGCATCTCCTCCCCGACAATGTTATTTGCTGGGGTGTTGGATGCAGAGGTGCGGATGGTGCTCCCGGGCTCCTCCAGCAGTCTTCCAGCTAGACCCCGGCAGGCTTCCTCTCGGGCTGCAGGTCAGTTAGCCCTGCCGGGTCCTGCTGGCCCTGGTGACGGTGGTCGATGGGGCCAGTGTCGTGCTCTCCATCAAGGGTTGCCTTGCCCTCCCATTCCCACCGGGCTACCTCTCTTGGAGCCCAAGGGGAGCGGGTCGGGCTCCCACCCAGGCGCTCCTTTTGCCCTCCTAGCCTTCGATGGCCGTGCCTAGGAGGAGAGTGACAAGAAATGGCATTACAGAGCACTTATCTTTTCTCAATATTGAATCTGTAGGCACTTGCCAAATTTTAATTCAAATAATATAACCTCCCGTGTCCATGTTTGTGTTCTGTAATGCTTGTACTTGTATCAGCATATTAATGAGAAAGATGAACCCTGCCGGGAACCTGTGCATGTGTATGTCCATGCAGAGGTTGGATGCCTATTTAATACAATTAAACGAGTTTTCCCCGATAGGTTATCCTGCCGGTACCCTCTTCGTCTGCCGAAGAACTGTGTTTGCTGGGAACAGACAGAGGGACTTGCCCCCAACCAACTCCTTTTTACCAAAGGCCACTGCGACCATCCTGACCGAAGCAACATTCGAGTGATGGATGGGAGCACCTAGGTCTCAAAAAGGGTGGCGAGGATTTCTAATGCACAAGTTATAGCTTACAGAACATTAACAGACAGGAGGTAGAACTTATCTGTTTTGGCTTGCCGGGGATCGCTGTGTCGGGCAATCTTCTCAACTCTTGTCGAAGCCAAGTTCACGGTAGGAACCTACAAATGCATGTAGATGAGAATGAATGCAGGATGCGATCCTATCTATATGCATATGCAAATGCTCATTGATGTAGGATGGAACCCTATAGGGCCAATCTTTGACAAAAGGAGCGGATCCCATGATGAACACGAAGAACACAAGGGGAGAACACGGAGGGGAAACACGAGAGAATCACTCAAACCAACAAGAATGATCACACATATGCTAGATCCTCAAACATAAAAGAGATACGTAATTCGAATCCAACATAGGACGATACATAGGGTAACCGGTTCTTCTCCGAGACGAGGTCTTGAGGTCTTCCCGTTAGGGGTCTTGAATCCAAGTGGATCTTCTCTGAAGAGGTGACGGACCCTCGCGATGGAGTAGATCCGGATGGATGAGCAAAGCACTATCTCACATATGAGCTAACACAAAGCTAACCCTAGAAAGAGGGAGGAGGAGGTCTATTTATAGTCTTAGTGGTCGAAGGGGTACATGGGCTTCGGCCCAACACGAAATCAACACACACACGTCGGACGTGCAGCGGTTACCGGTCGTCCGGTGGCTCGCGAGTGTCCAGACATGTCGTGCTTGTTGGAAGTCCGTTGTTTAGGTTTGGACGTGCTTCGGTCAGACGTCCTGTCGGGGTCGGATGTCCGGGCCGTCGGTCGTCCGGTGGTCTTAGGAAATCCGCTGATTCGGCTCGGGTGAGGTGGTGCTGATCGTCCGGAGGTGCACAGTTGTCCGGGCGCTGGGACGTGTCGGTTGTAGCCATGTCTCATATGTAGGAAGATATGTAGGAAGTGGAAGTTCGGAGAGGAGCGAGTTCACCTTATCTTCGATAGCCTTTGCTCGGGCTCTTGTCATTGGTCCAAGTGGTGTCGTAGGAACGTAGGTAGGTCCATGGGGATGACCTGGGATGCCCGCATCATCTCCCCCCTTGGGAAAATCCGACCTCAGATCAAATCTTCATCACCATGGTAGGCGAGAATCCTTGACGTTGAAAACGTCGCCTCACGTTGTACTGTCGCGCGGGAGGTCGATCTTGTAAGCATTTTTTGTAGCGTGCTAGCACCTTGAAGGTCCATCGGCTCGTGTAGAAGTTGGACTGCGTTCATTGGAAGCGTCCTTTCGAAAGGTGTAGCCCACATGAGATATCCAATGTTGAATATCATTGGTTGCCTTTTGACTTGAGCTTGGTCGTGAGTCGTTGTACTTGTGCTCGATGGTGTGCCTGTATCTTCATGCAGCTTCTTGAGATAGTTCACTCATTCACTCCGTCCATATTGATGCGCTCTGTTAGTGGTAAAGAACAATGTCCAATGGACAATGGTTGACCGTCGACGACCTCAAATGGGACTTGCCGTTAGTTGAGTGTCTTATGCGTTGTAGGCTTACTCCGATTGGTAGCACTCTTCCCACTCCTTGATGTTCCTCTTGATCAACACGCGTAGTAGGGTGGAGAGTGTTCGGTTCGTCACTTCCGTTTGTTCGGTTTATGATGGTATGCCTGAGAATAGTAATAGCTTGACTTTCGAGCATCATGGTGCATAGGGTCTTCCAAAAAAACTTGAGAACTTGACGTCGCTGTCCGAGACTATCGTCTTTTCACTCCATGTAGTCGTAAGTTTTCCCTACAAAAGAGATTTGCAACATGTAAGCATCGTCTATCTTGTTGCGAGGAATGGATTGACCATCTTGAGAATCAGTCCACAACAACAAACACGAATCCTTTCCATTTTTAGTTCTAGGCAAAACCAAGCACAAAATCCATGCTAATATCTTCCCATGGTGATATGGAAATGGAAGGTTGCATATAGAACATGAATTGAGCTTTGGACTTAGCTTTGCGACATGTCGAACATCGGTGGTGAAACATGAACATCGCATGACATCTTGGCCAATAGATAGTTCTTGGAGAGCGTAGCAAATGTCTTGTCGCGTTCTAAAATGTCCCATTATCCTCCTCCATGAATCTTGCAAAAGTAACAAATAATGAAAGGATCCGGATGCAAAGTTTGTTAGCTCCATTAAGATAATCAACTTTGATGTAATAGCGTTCCCAAGCTGTATGCGTCAAACATTTGGCATAAAGAATAGCCAAAGTATGACCGATGCGCATACAAGTCTTTATGTGCTCAAAGCCTACAGCATTCAATTCAAGTTGAGTACAAGCATGCATATACGGAAAGTGCATCTACCACAACATTTCCTTGCCTTTATACTTGATGACATAAGGAAATGACACGATGAATTCACTCCATTTATTGTGATGTTTGATCAACTCAGTTTGACCCTTAAGGCACTTAAGCATTTCATTATCGGTATGAATGATAAATTCATGACGGCGAAGGTAATGTTCCCATTCATGCAAAACTCGCACTAAAGAATATAGCTCTTTGTCATAGATGGGGTAATTGAGTTGCGCTTCGGAAAGTTTCTCACTAAAGTAAGCTATGGGGCGCTTCTCTTGCGTTAACACACCTCCTATGCCATTACCACTAGCATCGCAATGAATTTTGAAAGGTTTGTCAAAGTTGGGTAACGCAAGCACGGGGCATGAGTAAGAAAATTCTTAAGCTCATTGAATGCGCTATCTTGAGATGGTCCCCAAACAAAGGGTGCATTCTTCTTACTGAAAGCATGTAAAGGAGAAGCAATGGTGCTAAAATCCTTAATGAATCTACGGTAGAAACCAGCTAAACCAAGAAAGCTACGCACTTGTTGCAAGTTGGTTGGTTGGGGCCAAGTTTTAATAGCATCGATCTTAGATTCATCAACATGAACACCCTTAGAAGACACAACAAAACCCAAGAAAACAAGCTTATCAACACTAAAAGGGCATTTGTCCATATTAGCATAAAGGTTCTCTTTTCTAGGAGTTTGTAGCACAGTTACAAGGTGGGTGACATGGTCTTTTAGAGATTTGCTAAAGACGAGAATATCGTCAAAGTAGACCACAACAAATACACCAATATAAGGTCGAAAAACAAAATGCATGAGTCTCATGAAAGTACTGGGTGCTTCGGATAAACCCATTGGCATAACAAGCCATTCATATAAGCCAAATTTGGTCTTAAATGCGGTTTTCCATTCATCACCTTCTTGGATGCATATTTGATAGTAGCCACTTTTAAGGTCAATTTTAGAGAAAATGGTGGCTCCGCTAAGCTCATCTAGCATATCATCTACGTGTGGAATAGGGTAACGATAACGCATGATAATAGCATTGATAGGACGTCAATTGGAACACATGCGATATGTACCATCTTTCTTGGGAACAAGGATTACCAGAATGGCACAAGGGCTCAAACTTTCTCGTACATGGTTATTGTTGATGAGTTGTTGTACTTGCCGTTGGATCTCCTTAGTTTCCTCGGGGTTTACACGGTAGGGAGCCTTGTTTGGAAGAGTCACTCCGGGGATAAGGTCGATTCGGTGCTCGATGCCTCATAGTGGAGGCAGACCCGGAGGTAGCTCATCAAGGAAAACATTTTGGAATTCCTGCAATAGAGAAGATAACACTAAAGGTAGATTGTGGGAGGTGTTAGCTTTTGGTGCGTCATCCTTGCACAAAAGGACATAGTGCATGACACATGATGGGTTCTCACACACTTCTCTCATCTCACGTTTGGTGGCAAATAGAACTAAGTTCTTCTTGTCGCTCATCGTGGAGGCACTCAATTTGGGCTTGTGGCGCTCACTCTCTTTTTGGTGGTTCGGTCTCTAACTATTTTCTCCATGATGGATGGTTTGCTTGTCGGCGATCACTTGGCTTGGAGACATAGGTCGAAGGACGTACTCCTTTCCTTACATCACACTCCAAAGTGTCTTCGTATGCTCCGGTCTTCAAAGAGAATTGCACTCTATGCTCGACTTAGATAGTGGCGTAGTGTAACACCTCGGATGTAAATTGCCATATTTGTAACTCAGACTCTGCCATTTTCGGCTTTAAGTTATGAGATTTCCCTTGGTGGTTGTGTTTTGTCTTCGTTTTGCATTTTGTTCATGTCATGCACTCCATATCATGTCATCATGTGCATCTCATTTGCATACGTGTTTGTCACAACCTAGCTAGTCATGCATTAGAGTGTTGCATCATGTTTACTTATTCATCAGAAACTTGAAATGGGGATGACAGAACCCCCAGTCCCCTCTGAAACCAACTAGGGTTACTGAAATAATTTTTCAATGAACCTGAAATGCCCTTCTAAAATGCCCATCATTTTTGCCTTGGTTCAGAACCTCTGCCAAAAGTGGTGCACATTTTCCTAGGCCATCCTAGGGTTTTTGAATTAAATCATAAATATTTGAATTTGGGCATTTAAAATAATATAAAATATTTAAATGCTCAAATATCTCCAAACTAAAATGTTTCATGTTGGAAATAATCCAACTATGGGCCAGGAATAGTTTGGTGATTTTTGAAGTTGCCTAGGTATTTTATTTAATTCAACAAAGTTGCAGATATATTAAATAAAAACAGAAACAGAAAAGAAAGGGGAAAAACTTACCTGGGCTCCTCCCTGTGCGGCCCAGCCAGCTGGCCGGCCCAGCCAGCAGCCGACCCAGCCCAGCACTGTAGCCCTCCGTCGTCTTCCTCCCCACGCCCCGAAGCTGCTGCGTGCTCGCGCGCGCACGGCCGCGCGGCCACCTCCTGCTTGCCGACGAGCTCCTGGCCGCGTGGACGACGCCCGCAGCCCGTCCCGATCCCCCCTGCTCTCTCTCACTCTCCCCGGCTCTTTCCTTCCTCTCCCTCGCTCTCTCTCTCTCACGGCCGAACACCACCGTCGCCGCCGTTCGCCATAGCCACCGTCTCCGACCACCCCTCGCTCCCCCGACTAGCTCAGAAGCTCCGCCACAACCCCCTCTTCCTTCCCACCGCTCCACAGCTCCCCGGAAGCCCTGCATCGCCGTCACGTCGCCGTTCCCCTCTTCGGCCTCCGACCACCGTCGCCGTCAAATTCGTCGTCTCCGGCACGTCCCCGAGCCCGCTTCGACGCCCACTGCAACCGCGGTGAGCCCCCGGAGCGTTTCCCCCTTCTTCCCGGGTCTCTCCCGACCTCTAGGCCCTAGCCCCACCTCGGCCGAGAGCTCCACGCCGCCGACGATGTCGCCGTCGTGGCCACGGTCGCCGTAGCGCCCAACCAAGCACACCATCGTGCTCCACACCTCACTAGGAGCACGTAGCACGCACCAACACCTCCCCTAACGCCCTGCAACACTGATCCCGACCGCACCCGAACTCCGGCCGCCGCAGCCGAGCTCGCCGTCGTCAACTCCGGCCACCCCGAGCCCAACCACCACCACCAATAGTCGCGGCTCAACCTCAGCAACACGTAGATGCCTTCCGCCGTCCATTTGGTTGCCGGAATGGCAAAAAGCACTTTCGCCGCCGTCTCGGACCTCGCCGGCGTCATGTCGCCGGTGGGGTTTGACTTGTCCGACCTGGGGTTTGACCCCCCAGGGTCACTGACGCGTGGGCCCTGTCGGCCAGGTGGTTAGGTTAGCGCTAACTACTGTTAGTCAACCCCCCTGACACTGACAGTGGGCCCCAGTGCCACTAATCCCTAATTAGGATTAATTTAAACCTGTTTAACCCCCCTGTCACTGACGTGTGGCCCCCACACGTCAGGTTTGACTTCAGCCAGCCGCAGTTGACCTGCTGACGTCACACTGACGTCAGGCTGACGCAGTAATTGAATTTCTGGATTTAAATTAAATCAGGAAATTCCAGAATATTATTTAAACTTCAAAAATTCATAACTTTTATTCTGTAACTCCAAATTGGACAAATTATATATGAAAAATGATCAGAAAAATCCAATCTATCCATCTGTACCATTTTCATGCATGATCAAACAAGTTAAATTGATGTTTAAAGCAGAATAAGGAAAAGCACTTAAAGAGGCCATATTTGAGTTTGAAATTTGAATCTTTGATTCAAATTTGTTCAAACCCTTCTGGTTTTAGTTGCATTAGCCCAACACACTCATATTGCCATGTTTCATGCATGCATCATATTGTTGCACATTGTTTGGTGATGCTTGTGTATCGGTGTCCTTTGCGACAGGATCTGTCTCCGAGGAGTACCGTGATTACCCTAACGAAGAATCTTATCCGAGCATCGAACCATCAGGCAAGCAACCAACCATTTGATCATATCGATACAATCCCATGTTCTCGCTCCTGCTCTCTTTTACTGCATTAAGACAACGCGATTCAAACTGCTGTGTGCTACGGTAGTTGAACCCATTTCCTCTGCATGACCTGTCATTGCCACAGTAACTAGATGAAACCCACTAGCATGTGTAGGAGTTGATTGAGCCATATGTATGTGTTGTTCCTACCTTGCTATGCCTGCTATGCTTAGAGTCGTGTCAGGTCTGGTTCATCTGGGTGATGGGCTAGAGTGAAATGTTATGTCGGTAATGAGAGTGGTGTGGTGAACACGATTTGGTAAAGGTATCGATGAGAGGCCATGTAGGAGTACATGGTGGGTTGTTTCATTGAAGCCGACCTTAAGCACTGAGATCTGTATGTGTGATTTAAGATACAGCTACTACCATGCATTGGGCCCTGAAATATGACCCCGCTCGACTTCTTATTCACCCTAGCTCTCTGTCCAGGAGTTGCAAGTAGTTTCTGGTGTTTGTAGCCTACTGGAGGCCGTGGACAGCGCTGACCGTAGGGGTGGGCTGTGATGCGGTAGGTACGTGGCACGGTGTACCGAATACCCGTTAGGTATCTCGGGAACCCTGTTCACATCGTTCGGGGCCGTATGGGAAACCTCGGCCGGACTCCCTGCGGATGGAACCTGAATAGGCGATAAACCTGGACTAGAGGCTTAAGTGTTTAGGTAGGTCGTGGTCTACACCCACGTCGGCTTTCGCTTGAAGTCTGCCGAGCACATGTCGTGTGCAGACGCTAAGTGGTGGAAACATGTATGAAGAAGTACACCCCTGCAGGGTTAACATGATCTATTCGAATAGCCGCGTCCGCGGTAAAGGACTACTTGGTTGCCTATACAGTTCATAGACAAGTAAATGGAAACTACTAAAAGCCTCAAGATAAGTGTGAGTGCCGAGGATGGCTCTTCCGTAGGAAGACGGAGGTGGATCCTCGGTAGTGTATTGAAGTGGTGAGTAGTGGACTCGTGTGCGCAAAACATTTCAAGTTGGAGTATCGTAGGATAGCCTAGCCAAGAGTCAAAGCTGGCTTGCTGCAATAACTCCACCAACCCTTCTTGATACTATGCATGTATGTAGGGTCTGATGTAAGTCTTGCTGAGTACCTTTGTACTCATGTTGCTATAATCTACATTTTTACAGAAGACGCTGCAACCCCTTCTGATGGGTTCTATGTAGACGTTGACATCAACGAGTAGGCTAAAGACCCAGGTGGTGACCCTGAGCTTGTGATGGACCACGTAGTATAGCTAGGCTTTCCAAGCCTCTTTTATTTTACTAGTTGTCTGTACCCAGACAATGTACCTCCGCTGCTGGCTTGTATGATTGTATGACTTGTATGTTGGGTCGTGAGACCCGTACCTTTGTGAATGTTATGTATGGCTCCCTGAGCCTTAAATAAAGTACTTGTGTCATAGAGTCATGTTGTGATGCTTCGTTGTATTTGCACATATCGAGCATATTGTGTGTATGATTGAAATGCTTGGTATGTGTGGGATCTGACTATCTAGTTGTTTATCTTTAGTAGCCTCTCTTACCGGGAAATGTCTCCTAGTGTTACCGCTGAGCCATGGTAGCTTGCTACTGCTCTGGAACACTTAGGCTGGCCGGCATGTGTCCTTCTTCGTTCCTGTGTCTGTCCCTTCGGGGAAATGTCACGCTTTGAGTACCGGAGTCCTGTTAGCCCGCTACAGCCCGGTTTACCGGAGTCCTGCTAGCCCAGTGCTACAGCCCGGACCCACTTGCTGATGACCGACACGTTCGAAGCTGGGTCATGGATGCCTGTCCCTGTAAGTCTGTGCCACTTTGGGTTTACGACTAGTCATGTCAGCCCGGGCTCTTTATCATATGGATGCTAGCGACACTATCATATACGTGAGCCAAAAGGCGCAAACGGTCCCGGGAAAAGGTAAGACGACACCCGTGGGGATACCGTGCGTGAGGCCGCAAAGTGATATGAGGTGTTACCAGCTAGATCGATGTGACATCGAGTCGGGGTCCTGACAGCGTTGGCATCAGAGCCGGACTGCCTGTAGGTTCTCCAAGCCAAACTGGTCGATGTTGAGTCTAGAAATTCTTTAGTTATATGTAGGGGAATTGTTTGTGGGATGGAACGTAAGGCTCTTTTTACTCCTCTATCTTATGACATTCTGATCTGAGTCAGTCCATTCTTCCACCGGGGGTTAAGGAATTAGGATCTATTCTCTCTATCAGGATCACGTGTTACTAATCAGTAGTACCTTATAAGTTTGATGGATACAAGCCTAGTTCAGTTCTACTACCACATTATGTTGCCAACATGGTTTCAGAACTTTGATATGATGATGTTGAGTGTGTACGAAATCCTTTGTCAAATGTCTCAAAATCCTTTTTGAGCATTTACAGCTGTTATGCTGCCGAAATTTTGCTAGAAATTCTAATGCCTTTGCATTATGATTGTGCTTTCAGATGACCACTCGCGACCTCAATCAAGTGGTTCGCCTGACTCGATGCCTAGATGTACCCGGCCATACTGCTAAGTTGGTCAGGGTAATGACTGAGGCTGGATACCGCTGGTATCCTGAGTACACGGTCGAAGAGCAATTCCGGGACTTTCAATCAAAGCCAGTATCTCTGCACTGTCAGGATATTTCCATCTTATCCTGGATCCACCGAGCCTCTTCACTGCTCCTATGGACTCGGGGTTACTATTGAGATGGCTGTGCAGGATGCCGCCTACTCTATGATGACCATTATGCGAGTCAGATCTGGTTTATTTCGGGACTCTGATTTCCGGTATATGCCAGGATCACTTCCGGGAGCACAAGGGTATCTCCAGGCTATCTATGCTGACTCCACTCAGGAGGATTCACGGACTCGCACCACTGCTGAGATGCTCGAGGATAAGGACCGTGAAAATCGGGCCTTAAGGTTAGAGCTCTTCAATACCCGTGCTGACCACTGGGCTACTTTGACTCGGTTCGCACCGGCGGTGCAAGCTGGATATTCAGATATGCGCGATCTCTATCCTGTGAGATCTGCTCTGCCAGACGTGATGGTTTGGCGTGATGTAGGAGGCATCACCCCACCTCGCGGTCCCCGCAGGCCACCGTTTGTTGGTCCAAGGCCTCATCCTAGCCCCTATGGTCCACAAGCTCCGCGAGACCGTCTGTTTCCGGATGATCATGTTGAACTTCCAGGCTATGGAGGTGACTTCTACGAGGACTACTACGGATCGGTCTGAGTTAGTGGTAGTATCACTAGTTCGCACTAGCCGTGTCGTCTATCGTCCCGCGTGACTCGTGGGATATGACCTAGTTTGTACTCTTCTGGAGATGTAGAAAAATAATGTATAGGAGCTTGGAATGCCTCCGATAAGATGTAATCCTTTTCTCACCGTAATAGTACTTTGTTTGGTCTTGTACTAAACCTTGTATGGTGTGTATGACGATGGAATAAAAGAAGCAGTTTCTGTATCTACCATGTCATACGGATGATCATCTTGCATTCCGAGTTATTCCTTACATTATGTATCCTATGTCGGAATTTTACCATTCCTGACTAAATCATTGTCTTGTTCACCTAGGATGGTCAACACGCGCGCTAACCCTGCTTCTCAAGAGCAGGCCGAGGGCAGTGAGGGCAGGAATGAAAATCTGCCTCATCCTCCTTCACTAGCCGAGGTTATGATGGAAGCTGAGAGAAACAAGCGGGAGACAAACCGTTTGTTGGAGCGTATTGAACAGAATACAGCACACCATCAGAGGGCTAACGTGGTGTCACTCAGTGATTTTATCAAATTGCATCCACCCACGTTCCACCACTCCGTCGAGCCTCTCGACGCTGATGACTGGCTTCGCAGTATCTCTCACAAACTGCGTTCCGCGCTGGTAGCGGAGGCTGACAAGGTCACCTTTGCTGCATATCATCTTGAAGGCCCCGCCAGTCTATGGTGGGAGAATTATGGAGCCATGCGCCCAGCGGGCCATGTCACTACTTGGGCTGAGTTCAGCGAGGCTTTCCGTGAACATCACATTCCGGAGGGTCTCATGGACCGTAAACGTGAAGAATTCTGCAATTTCACCCAAGGCCGACTTTCTGTGGATGTCTATAGCAGGGAGTTTGGTAATCTCGCCCGATATGCAACTGAGGAAGTGTCTACTGACGCCAAGAAGCAAGCAAGGTTCCGTAAGGGCCTTAGTCCTGAGCTTCGCCGCGACCTCCGTCTGCATGAGTGCACATCTTTTTCGAAACTTGTCAACAAAGCCATCAGTGCTGAAACTGGTCAGACTGACTATGACGCAACACGCAAGCATGGACGTGACATGGGTTCCTCATCCGGTGCTGGTCCTCAGAAGCGCCGCGTGTGGGTACCCAACACCGCCCTGCCACCCAGGTTCACACCGAGGCCATCTTTCCAGGCGCCTCGCCCTGTTCAACAGTCTGCACCAACCAAGCCCTATGGAGGTCCAACCAATAATGCTCCTCCACGTACCAGTTCCGTGACTTGTTTCAAGTGTGGGGAATCTGGCCACTATATGCGTGAATGTCCCCAGACCAACCCCAATCAATCTGCTAAAGCTGTTGGCCGTGGCAAGCCGACAGGGAAAGTGTTCCATGCCAAACCGGTCACCGCTTCACGTGGCCATGTCAACTGTATCTCTGCCGAAGAAGCTCAAGAGGACCCCAACGTCGTTCTCGGTACGCTTCTTGTTAATTGCCACCCGGCATCTGTTCTTTTCGATACAGGAGCCTCTCATTCTTTTATATCTGAAAACTATGCTCGCTTGCATAACGTCGCATTCGGTGATATGCCAACCTCTATGGTAATTCAAACTCCGGGATCCAAATGGCAAACCTCTAGAGTAAGCCATGGAAATGAAATCCAAGTCGACAGACTTGTTTTTCTCGCATCTTTGATAGCCCTTAAATCTTCAGATATTAATATCATTTTGGGTATGGACTGGATGTCAGCTCATCAAGCCAAAATTGATTGTTTCTCTAGGACTGTTCAACTCACCCATCCTTCGGGGAAGATAGTCAATGTCTTGACCCGAATAGCCAAGCGACAACTATACTCTCTTAACGCCAGCCCTTTGCCAGACCTTGAGGACGTTCCGGTAGTCCGTGACTTTCCGGATGTCTTTCCAGAGGAACTGCCAGGTGTTCCACCTGACAGGGATGTTGAATTCGTAATAGACCTCATTCCAGGAACCGTTCCGATTGCTAGAAGACCCTATAAGATGGCACCCCTAGAACTAGCCAAGCTTAAGAAACAACTCGATGAGTCCTTGAAAAAGGGTTTCATCCGCCCTAGTTCATCTCCGTGGGCTTGCCCCGTCCTATTCGTCAAGAAGAAGGATGGTACGGACCGGATGGTTGTAGATTACCGACCTGTCAATTTGGTCACAATCAAGAACAAATATCCACTTCCCAGGATCAACGATCTGTATGATCAGCTCGCTGGATCCTCAGTCTTCTCCAAGATGGATTTGAGGTTGGGCTACCATCAAATCAAAATCAGAAACGGGGACATTCCTAAAACGGCCTTTGTTACTCGTTATGGCCAATACGAGTACACCGTCATGTCCTTCGGTTTAACCAACGCTCCAGCCACCTTTTCTCGGTTAATGAACTCAATCTTCATGGAGTATTTGGATAAGTTCGTCGTAGTTTATCTCGATGATATACTCATCTACTCCAAGAACGAGGAAGAACATGCCGAACATCTAAGGCTAGTGTTGAAGAAACTTCGAGAGCATCGCCTTTATGCCAAATTTTCTAAATGTGAATTCTGGTTGCCAGAAGTGACCTATCTGGGTCATGTAATATCTGGTAAAGGTATTGCTGTTAACCCTGAGCGAGTTCAAGCCGTTCTTAATTGGACTCCACCTGAATCGGTCAAGCAAGTTCGGAGTTTTCTAGGCTTAGCGAGCTATTGCCGTCGCTTTGTCGAGAACTTTTCCAAAGTTGCCAAACCTCTAACCGAACTCCTCAAGAAAGATAAGAAGTTCGAATGGACTCCACAATGTGAGCACAGCTTTCAGGAACTGAAAAGACGCCTGACCTCTGCTCCCGTACTGGTACCGCCAGACTTCTCCAAGGACTTTGTTATCTACTGCGACGCCTCGCGACAAGGACTAGGTTGCATTCTCATGCAAGATCGACACGTAATTGCTTACGCTTCACGGCAATTGCACCCACATGAGGAAAATTATCCTACTCATGATCTAGAGCTTGCAGCCGTAGTCTATGCACTTAAGACCTGGCGACATTACCTCCTCGGTAATCGTTGCGAAATATTCACTGATCACCAAAGTCTGAAGTATATTTTCACCCAACCGGATTTGAATCTCAGGCAGAGACGTTGGGTTGAATTGATCACAGACTTCGACTTAGGAATAACCTATACCCCAGGGAAAGCCAACGTCATGGCTGATGCGCTAAGTCGTAAATCTTATTGTAACAACCTGATGTTACAACAAAGTCAACCGCTTCTCCATGAGGAATTTCGGAAGCTTAACCTTCACATTATACCTCAAGGTTTTCTTTCCACCTTGGTAGCAAAACCTACTCTTACGGATCAAATCATCGCTGCCCAAAGGCGAGATAAGGGTATATCTAAAATCAAAGAGAACATTGCTAGCGGAGGTGCTAGTTGTTTCTCCACTAATGATCATGGTGTTGTGTACTTTGAGAACCGTCTAGTGGTTCCCAAGAACCAGCATTTACGGCAGTTGATCCTTAAGGAAGCTCATGAATCTCCTCTCACCATTCATCCCGGTAGTACTAAAATGTATCAGGACCTACGCCAGAGGTTCTGGTGGACTAGGATGAAAAGAGAAATTGCTCAGTATATTGCTAATTGCGACGTCTGTCGTCGTGTAAAAGCAGAGCATCAACGGCCTGCTGGCACCCTTCAACCCTTAGCTATTCCTGAATGGAAATGGGATAAAATTGGTATGGATTTCATTACCGGTTTTCCCAGGACCAAGAGAGGGAATAATGCTATCTTCGTCGTGGTCGATCGTCTTTCCAAAGTAGCTCATTTCTTACCTGTTCGTGAGAGTATAACCGCTAGTCAGCTGGCAGACTTATACATCTCCCGAATAGTGTCTCTCCATGGTGTTCCTTTGGAAATTAACTCGGATCGAGGAAGTCTTTTCACCTCTCGATTTTGGGAAAGCTTCCAAAATGCTATGGGAACCCGTCTCTCCTTCAGCACCGCTTACCACCCTCAGTCGAGTGGTCAAGTGGAACGCGTCAACCAAATTCTAGAAGACATGCTTCGAGCCTCTGTTATCTCTTTCGGAATGGACTGGGAGAAGTGCCTTCCATTTGCCGAATTCGCTTACAACAACAGCTATCAATCTAGCTTGGGTAAAGCCCCTTTTGAAGTTCTCTATGGACGACGATGTCGAACACCCCTTAACTGGTCAGAGACCGGGGAAAGACAATTCTTTGGCCCGGATATGATTCAGGAAGCAGAAGAACAAGTTCGTATCGTTCGTGAAAAGTTGAAAACAGCCCAATCTCGTCAAAAGAGTCAATATGACCGAAAACATAGGGCTATGACTTTCGAGGTTGACGAGAAGGCTTATCTTCGGGTCACCCCTCTGAAGGGAACCCATCGATTCGGTATCAAAGGCAAATTGGCTCCTCGTTACATTGGACCTTTTCGCATTCTCGCCAAACGAGGAGAAGTTGCCTACCAGTTGGAACTACCTCCGCACCTCTCCAGAGTTCACGATGTCTTCCACGTTTCTCAACTCAGGCGTTGCTTCTCGGATCCTATCCGTGAAGTGGACCACGAAATGCTTGATCTCCAAGATGATCTTACATATCGAGAGTACCCCATCCGTATCCTCGATCAAGCCGAACGTACTACGCGACGTCAAAATATCAAGTTTCTCAAGGTTCAATGGTCGCACCATTCTGAGGATGAAGCAACTTGGGAAAGGGAGGATCGTCTTCGACTCGAGTATCCCGCCTTCTTCCCAGAGGAACCCAAATCTCGGGACGAGATTCTTTTGAGTGGGGGTGAGTTGTCACAACCTAGCTAGTCATGCATTAGAGTGTTGCATCATGTTTACTCATTCATCAGAAACTTGAAATGGGGATGACAGAACCCCCAGTCCCCTCTGAAACCAACTAGGGTTACTGAAATAATTTTTCAATGAACCTGAAATGCCCTTCTAAAATGCCCATCATTTTTGCCTTGGTTCAGAACCTCTGCCAAAAGTGGTGCACATTTTCCTAGGCCATCCTAGGGTTTTTGAATTAAATCATAAATATTTGAATTTGGGCATTTAAAATAATATAAAATATTTAAATGCTCAAATATCTCCAAACTAAAATGTTTCATGTTGGAAATAATCCAACTATGGGCCAGGAATAGTTTGGTGATTTTTGAAGTTGCCTAGGTATTTTATTTAATTCAACAAAGTTGCAGATATATTAAATAAAAACAGAAACAGAAAGAAAAGGGGAAAAACTTACCTGGGCTCCTCCCTGTGCGGCCCAGCCAGCTGGCCGGCCCAGCCAGCAGCCGACCCAGCCCAGCACTGTAGCCCTCCGTCGTCTTCCTCCCCACGCCCCGAAGCTGCTGCGTGCTCGCGCGCGCACGGCCGCGCGGCCACCTCCTGCTTGCCGACGACCTCCTGGCCGCGTGGACGACGCCCGCAGCCCGTCCCGATCCCCCCTGCTCTCTCTCACTCTCCCCGGCTCTTTCCTTCCTCTCCCTCGCTCTCTCTCTCTCACGGCCGAACACCACCGTCGCCGCCGTTCGCCATAGCCACCGTCTCCGACCACCCCTCGCTCCCCCGACTAGCTCAGAAGCTCCGCCACAACCCCCTCTTCCTTCCCACCGCTCCACAGCTCCCCGGAAGCCCTGCATCGCCGTCACGTCGCCGTTCCCCTCTTCGGCCTCCGACCACCGTCGCCGTCAAATTCGTCGTCTCCGGCGCGTCCCCGAGCCCGCTTCGACGCCCACTGCAACCGCGGTGAGCCCCCGGAGCGTTTCCCCCTTCTTCCCGGGTCTCTCCCGACCTCTAGGCCCTAGCCCCACCTCGGCCGAGAGCTCCACGCCGCCGACGATGTCGCCGTCGTGGCCACGGTCGCCGTAGCGCCCAACCAAGCACACCATCGTGCTCCACACCTCACTAGGAGCACGTAGCACGCACCAACACCTCCCCTAACGCCCTGCAACACTGATCCCGACCGCACCCGAACTCCGGCCGCCGCAGCCGAGCTCGCCGCCGTCAACTCCGGCCACCCCGAGCCCAACCACCACCACCAATAGTCGCGGCTCAACCTCAGCAACACGTAGATGCCTTCCGCCGTCCATTTGGTTGCCGGAATGGCAAAAAGCACTTTCGCCGCCGTCTCGGACCTCGCCGGCGTCATGTCGCCGGTGGGGTTTGACTTGTCCGACCTGGGGTTTGACCCCCCAGGGTCACTGACGCGTGGGCCCTGTCGGCCAGGTGGTTAGGTTAGCGCTAACTACTGTTAGTCAACCCCCCTGACACTGACAGTGGGCCCCAGTGCCACTAATCCCTAAATTAGGATTAATTTAAACCTGTTTAACCCCCCTGTCACTGACGTGTGGCCCCCACACGTCAGGTTTGACTTCAGCCAGCCGCAGTTGACCTGCTGACGTCACACTGACGTCAGGCTGACGCAGTAATTGAATTTCTGGATTTAAATTAAATCAGGAAATTCCAGAATATTATTTAAACTTCAAAAATTCATAACTTTTATTCTGTAACTCCAAATTGGACAAATTATATATGAAAAATGATCAGAAAAATCCAATCTATCCATCTGTACCATTTTCATGCATGATCAAACAAGTTAAATTGATGTTTAAAGCAGAATAAGGAAAAGCACTTAAAGAGGCCATATTTGAGTTTGAAATTTGAATCTTTGATTCAAATTTGTTCAAACCCTTCTGGTTTTAGTTGCATTAGCCCAACACACTCATATTGCCATGTTTCATGCATGCATCATATTGTTGCACATTGTTTGGTGATGCTTGTGTATCGGTGTCCTTTGCGACAGGATCTGTCTCCGAGGAGTACCGTGATTACCCTAACGAAGAATCTTATCCGAGCATCGAACCATCAGGCAAGCAACCAACCATTTGATCATATCGATACAATCCCATGTTCTCGCTCCTGCTCTCTTTTACTGCATTAAGACAACGCGATTCAAACTGCTGTGTGCTACGGTAGTTGAACCCATTTCCTCTGCATGACCTGTCATTGCCACAGTAACTAGATGAAACCCACTAGCATGTGTAGGAGTTGATTGAGCCATATGTATGTGTTGTTCCTACCTTGCTATGCCTGCTATGCTTAGAGTCGTGTCAGGTCTGGTTCATCTGGGTGATGGGCTAGAGTGAAATGATTATGTCGGTAATGAGAGTGGTGTGGTGAACACGATTTGGTAAAGGTATCGATGAGAGGCCATGTAGGAGTACATGGTGGGTTGTTTCATTGAAGCCGACCTTAAGCACTGAGATCTGTATGTGTGATTTAAGATACAGCTACTACCATGCATTGGGCCCTGAAATATGACCCCGCTCGACTTCTTATTCACCCTAGCTCTCTGTCCAGGAGTTGCAAGTAGTTTCTGGTGTTTGTAGCCTACTGGAGGCCGTGGACAGCGCTGACCGTAGGGGTGGGCTGTGATGCGGTAGGTACGTGGCACGGTGTACCGAATACCCGTTAGGTATCTCGGGAACCCTGTTCACATCGTTCGGGGCCGTATGGGAAACCTCGGCCGGACTCCCTGCGGATGGAACCTGAATAGGCGATAAACCTGGACTAGAGGCTTAAGTGTTTAGGTAGGTCGTGGTCTACACCCACGTCGGCTTTCGCTTGAAGTCTGCCGAGCACATGTCGTGTGCAGACGCTAAGTGGTGGAAACATGTATGAAGAAGTACACCCCTGCAGGGTTAACATGATCTATTCGAATAGCCGCGTCCGCGGTAAAGGACTACTTGGTTGCCTATACAGTTCATAGACAAGTAAATGGAAACTACTAAAAGCCTCAAGATAAGTGTGAGTGCCGAGGATGGCTCTTCCGTAGGAAGACGGAGGTGGATCCTCGGTAGTGTATTGAAGTGGTGAGTAGTGGACTCGTGTGCGCAAAACATTTCAAGTTGGAGTATCGTAGGATAGCCTAGCCAAGAGTCAAAGCTGGCTTGCTGCAATAACTCCACCAACCCTTCTTGATACTATGCATGTATGTAGGGTCTGATGTAAGTCTTGCTGAGTACCTTTGTACTCATGTTGCTATAATCTACATTTTTACAGAAGACGCTGCAACCCCTTCTGATGGGTTCTATGTAGACGTTGACATCAACGAGTAGGCTAAAGACCCAGGTGGTGACCCTGAGCTTGTGATGGACCACGTAGTATAGCTAGGCTTTCCAAGCCTCTTTTATTTTACTAGTTGTCTGTACCCAGACAATGTACCTCCGCTGCTGGCTTGTATGATTGTATGACTTGTATGTTGGGTCGTGAGACCCGTACCTTTGTGAATGTTATGTATGGCTCCCTGAGCCTTAAATAAAGTACTTGTGTCATAGAGTCATGTTGTGATGCTTCGTTGTATTTGCACATATCGAGCATATTGTGTGTATGATTGAAATGCTTGGTATGTGTGGGATCTGACTATCTAGTTGTTTATCTTTAGTAGCCTCTCTTACCGGGAAATGTCTCCTAGTGTTACCGCTGAGCCATGGTAGCTTGCTACTGCTCTGGAACACTTAGGCTGGCCGGCATGTGTCCTTCTTCGTTCCTGTGTCTGTCCCTTCGGGGAAATGTCACGCTTTGAGTACCGGAGTCCTGTTAGCCCGCTACAGCCCGGTTTACCGGAGTCCTGCTAGCCCAGTGCTACAGCCCGGACCCACTTGCTGATGACCGACACGTTCGAAGCTGGGTCATGGATGCCTGTCCCTGTAAGTCTGTGCCACTTTGGGTTTACGACTAGTCATGTCAGCCCGGGCTCTTTATCATATGGATGCTAGCGACACTATCATATACGTGAGCCAAAAGGCGCAAACGGTCCCGGGAAAAAGGTAAGACGACACCCGTGGGGATACCGTGCGTGAGGCCGCAAAGTGATATGAGGTGTTACCAGCTAGATCGATGTGACATCGAGTCGGGGTCCTGACAGTGTTCGTCTCTTGCATTTGAGCATTTTCCCCGTTGTCCGTTTTGCAATCTGACACTCCTACGTGCACCGGCATACCCCTTTTGTCTCTTTTCGTGAGCGTGTGTTAAACGTTCTCGAAATGGACCGAGATTTGCCAGGTGGCCTTGGTACACCACCGGTAGACCGCCTATCAAATTTCATGCCATTTGGAGTCCGTTTGATACTCCAACGGTTAACCGGGTAACCGGAAAGTCCTCTTGTGTGTTCCAGCCCAACACCCCTCCAAAACGGCCCAATAAGCCAGCTAAATCACTAACATGTCCTCTGTCATCGTATCACGATCGTCTGGGCGAAAACTACACTCCATTTGGACACTCCTACCTCCTCCTAGCTATAACTCGGTGCACCCCCCTCAAAATTCGGGCCTCAAAACCCTAACTCCACCCTCCACCGCCGCCGGACACGTCCGACCCGAGCCGGACGAAACCCGCCGCCGCCCGCGGCCACCCAGAGGGCGCCACGCGTCCTGCCGCCGCCGCCACCCGCCGCGGCTCGGAGAGCCCACGGTCGGCCCTCCAGGCCCATGCGCCGCCCGCTCGCCTCGTCTCCCTGTCGTCGCGCCTCCACCGCGACCCTCGCCGGCCGCCGCCTGCCGACTTCGCCGGCTCGCTGGAGCTCCCCGCCGGCAACCGCGCCACTCGCCTCGCACGACCCGCACCTCCGCCGCCCAGGTCAGCGCCCGACCCCGCGCGCCCGCCTCCTCACACGACCCGCGTCGCTGCCGCCCGCCGCCCCGTCTTCTGCCACGCCAGCACCGCCCTTCGTCGCTGGCCGCCGCCCGTCTGCGTCCGCACCGGCGAGCTCCGCCTCTTAACTCAGGAGCCGCCCCTCCTTGCGGATCCGGCGGCCCCAAGGCCAGATCCGGCGACCTTGTGCCTTGCCGGACCTTCCTCGAGCTCTCCGGCCACTGTCTTCCTCTTCTCCGGCGCAAGTCCGGTGGACCTCGGTTCGTCCGCCAAGAAGAACCCTAGATCCGGGGGCCTAAATTTCCACTAAGTCCCCTTTTCTGCAACGTTGCATGCCCCTGTTCATTGCATCATAACTACATGACCGTAGCTCCGTTTCATGTGCACGATATATCAAAATGTTCATTGGGAGATGCGCTTTATTTCATTCTATTGTGACATGCTTGTCTGAGTTCATTGAGGTGCTCAAATCATTGATGCAAGAGTGCTATAATTTTTTTACTGCTGCTGCTTATCAGTTTAGGGTGATTTGTCATTTTTGCCACATTTGATGTGTGCTTCATATGGGCATGATCTCTACATGTGTTTTAATCTATGCCATGCCATCTTTATAGAGGTGCTTTCCATGTATTTTTGTGATCTATGTGGTGACTAGCACAAGCATGCAAAGTAGCCTTCGTGATGTTGCTGATTTCAGGGACTTGGGGTTTTGCTGTCATTTTCCTGCTATTATTGTGATGCCATGTAAACTTGATGCTATAGTGAGATCCTAAGTAAGGGTGTTTTGGACCTATGGTTATGATCTATCCCTCCATGCCTATGTTTGCAATTATGGAGTGCCCTATCATGTCTTAATGTTGCTCTACGTTTGCTATAAAATGTTCGAGGCAGATTGTTTACATGTTAATCAATTTTGCCATGGTTGTTGCTATTGATACTTGCACGCTATGAACTTGCTCTTGCCATGGTTAGCTTCATGAACATGTCTTCTTGCTGTTAGTATGCGAATCTTGTCATGCAATGCCTTGTGGTGAGTGATTTGAGCTCGCAAAGATGCCTTCATAATTCTGTTTATGCCATGCTCTGTTTTCTGCTAAGTTTGAAACTGTTAATAAAACTTGCTATGTTTATATGGGTGCCATCATATCTCCTGTGCCTTTTTAGCTTAAGTTCAGTAAGGGACTTTTGTTCTATGCATTTAGTAGAATCATGCCATGCCTTTGTTTGCTATGATCTGTTCTTATAGCATGTTGTTTTCTTGCTCTAAACATGGCTTCCTGATGTTATTTTCTGGTATGTTAGTATTTTCACTAAGTCTGTGTTTGAACCTGCTCTTGTGTGATTTAGCCATAGCTCAGTGTTCATGTTTTGTCAAGAATCCTGAGTAAATCACTGCCATATGCCTTGTTGATATGTTGGAGTGCATTAGATTAGTTTCTTGTTGCATTCGAGATGGCATCGTGCTGTGAATCTCAGAATTGTCCCATTCTTGTTTTGCTTGCCATTTGCAAACCGTGCCTCCGTTTCTGGTGATCTTTATATCGATTTTGACCGAAATCATCTCATCTTTCCAGCGGCACACTAGGTTTGCCAAGTTGATGCCTCGATCAATCTTTTTCTTCCGGAGCACGCATAGGCATTGCATATCACGTCTCGCATATCATGCCATGTTTTTGCATCATGGTGCCTGTGCATTGCACCGAGATTGATAGTTGGTCCTTTTGCTTGAGTTCTTGCTTTGGGTAGAGCCGGGAGACGAGTACGTGATCGAGGAACCTGTTGAGTACGCTAACGAGGATCAAGCTTTCGACCACTCTGAGAACTTTGCAGGCAAGATGACCATACCCTCGAAATCACTTCTATCTTTGCTTGCTAGTTGTCCGATCTATTGCTATGCCGCGATACCTACCACTTGCTATATCATGCCTCCCATTTTGCCATCTCAAGCCTCTAACCCACCCTTTCCTAGCAAACCGTTGTTTGGCTATGTTACCGCTTTGCTCAGCCCCTCTTATAGTGTTGCTAGTTCTCGGTGAAGTTGAAGTTTGTTCCTTGTTGGAGCATGGATATTGTTGGGTATCATTATTATCTCTTAGTTATTTTAATGCATCTATATACTTGGTAAAGGGTGGAAGGCTCGGCATTATGCCTGGTGTTTTGTTCCATTCTTGCTGCCTTAGTTTCCGTCATACCGGTGTTATGTTCCTTGATTTTGCGTTCCTTACGCGGTTGGGTGTTATGGGAACCCCTTGACAGTTCGCTTTGAATAAAACTCCTCCAGCAAGGCCCAACCTTGGTTTTACCTTTTGACACCTAAGCCTTGTCCCTTGGGTTCCGCGAACTCAAGGGTCACCATTATTTTAAACCCTCGGGCTAGTGCTCCTCTAAGTGTTGGTCCAAACTAGAGCCCCTTGCAACGCCACCTCGGGGAAACTTGAGGGTTGGTTTAGTTGTATGGTTTACTTATCCGGTGTGCCCTGAGAATGAGATATGTGCAGCTCCTATCGGGATTTGTCGGCACATTCGGGTGGCTTTTCTGGTCTTGTTTTACCATTGTCGAAATGTCTTTTAACCGGGATTTCGAGTCTGATCGGGTCTTCCTGGGAGAAGGAATATCCTTCATTGACCGTGAGAGCTTGGGATGGGCTAAGTTGGGAAACCCCTGCAGGGTTTTGAACTTTCGAAAGCCGTGCCCGTGGTTATGGGAAGATGGGAATTTGTTAATGTCCGGTTGTAGAAAACTTGACACTTAACTTAATTAAAATGAATTAATCGTGTGTGTAGCCGTGATGGTCTCTTTTCGGCGAAGTCCGGGAAGAGAACATGGTCTCGTGTTATGCTTGAACGTAACTAGCTTAAGGATCACTTCTTGATCACTATTAGCTTCTCGACCATGCTTTGCTTCTCTTCTCGCTCTCATTTGCGTAAGTTAGCCACCATATATGCGAGTGCTTGCTGCAGCTCACCTCACTACCCTTTCCTACCCTTAAGCTTAAATAGTCTTGATCTCGCTGGTGTGAGATTGCTGAGCCCCTTGACTCATAGGTACTTCCAAATAGATGCAGGTGCCGATGATGCTAGTGTAGGGGATTCTACCGAACTCAAGAGGGAGTTCGATGAGGATTCGGGCCGTTATTATGTTTCATTTCCGGATGATCAGTAGAGGAGCCCAGTTGGGGCGATCAGGGGATCTAGCATTTGGGTTTGTCTTTCTTTATTTTGGTTCCATAGTCAGACCTTGATTGTATTCTAGATGATGTATGGACTATTTATGTATTGTGTGAAGTGGCGAGTGTAAGCTGACTATTTATCCCTTTCTTATTCAGTACAAGGGATGTGTAAAGATTACCCCTCTTGCGACATGCCTACCATGCGTCTATGCCTCTAAGTCGTATCCCGACACATGGGAGATATAGCCACATTGTGGGTGTTACAAGTTGGTAATCAGAGCCTTCCCTGACTTAGGAGCCCCCTGCTTGATTGAATCGCGAATGTTGTTGAGCCTAGAAGAAATTGTTTTGAGTCTTAGGATTATATATATCGGAGAGTAGGATTCTTTTTACTCCTCAGTCCCTTCGTCTCTCTAGTGAGGCCTCCTGACATAGAGTTTTGACTCTTCTCTCCTCAAATTTCACGAAAAGAAATTTAGGATCACGCGGGTATCTTGGAATCATTCCGATGGTTTTTTGACGAGAACATTGTTTTTGGTGCCTCCTGACCTTTAGGGGTTGTGACAGTGTCCCGGGGAGTTGAGCTCCGAGGTGTTGTCGTCACAATTTAATCGTTGTAGTTCTGGAATACCTGAGTTCGCCGACATCGAAAATCCGTTTTATGCAGTTGTTGGTGAGATAACCTCGACGCCACCCAGTACTAGGGCGGGAGTTCCGGAGTATTGTCATAACTCGTATAACGGATGCTTTTCGAAGGTTGAGGTAAATGATTTTTGAAGGTTTCTTGGTTATGTGTTGAAGGATGGATACAGCTAGATGTAGGATTTGCTAGTTTTGGGTGAGATATTACGCTTCCCGTGTATCCCCAACACCTAATTGCATAACTAGAAAGTTTCGGGAGTTTCATAGGTGGAAATTCATGTAGCTCTAGAATTTCTTCCCACAAATATTTAGTTTGTGATTGGGTAATCCTTACCAATTCTTTGTTCATATTCGTACGTTGTTGATTTATTCATCTACCTTTATCTAAGTGGCTTCTCAACTTTATGGAAGTGTGATGATTTACTTTGGAATTCATTCGTTCATCCTTGTTCGAATGTTAAGGTTATATGTTGCAATTTCGATCCATTGATTTAGCTTGAATATATGTCTTTAAAGATGCTAACGAATGTCAACCTCTTCAGGATGGCTCCTCCAACACGTCAGAATTCGGACCACGATGATGGGGATAAGTCCAACCCTCTGCCACCACCTCCACCTCCGGGGGCATGGAAAGCTGTCATGGCAGCCACCAACGCCAACACTCAGATGCTTTTGCAAGTCTGGCAAGAGCGCAACCAAGGGCAAGGCAACCATGGAAATCAAGGCCAAGGCAACAATCAGCCTCAGTTTGCTACCCTCAACTAGTTCCTCGCAAACCAGCCAAAGTCCTTCAGCAACTGTGTTGAGGCCACAGACGCTGACGACTGGCTCGTGGATATCTGCAAACATTTTGAGTGTAGCAATGTCAGGCCTAAGGACTTTGTCAAGTTTGCTTTATTTCAACTCAAAGACCAAGCTGCTGAGTGGTATCAACAATACAGAGATTCCAGAGGAGGTTGTGTGATTACCTAGGATGATTTCCGTGGAGACTTCAAAACTCATCACATTCCACAAAGTGTTGCTGAGAGTAAGCATGAGGAGTTCCGCAATCTCAAGCAAGGCATCATGTCTGTGTATCAATACAATATCCAGTTTCAGAAACTCGCTCGCTTCGCTAAACAAGACGTCCGTGATGAAAAGAGCATGATTTGTCAACTCATAGGTGGCCTCAGAGAAGATCTGCAATTAGCTCTGGTGCTTCTTGAGCTGACTAAGTATGATGAATTCTACAACATGGCACTAAAACAAGAAGCTGCTCAGCTCAAGTGCGAGGCATCTAAGATGGGAGCCAGGGACGCAGTTCAATCTTCTTCTTCATCACAAGTGGCAGCTAAGCAACAGAAGTTCTGGTTGCCACCTCCTCGTCCGTTTCGTCAGCCCTACTAGCAGAAGAGAAAATGTGGTAGTGGATCTTCCCACCCACCCAACCCAGGCTATCAGAACAAAGTTCATTCTCATACTCCAAGGTCAAGTGCTCCTTATCACCATCCGCTCTCAGAGGTTACTTGCAACAAGTGTCAGCAGAAAGGGCACTATGCAAACAAGTGCTTCAACCAAAGGCGCCTTCTGCCTCCTCCTCCTGTGAGATCTGCCAGCAATGCAGTGGTCAAGCATAATACCAAACATGCTAAGGTCAACATGATGAACGCAGCTCAGGCAGAGGACTCTTCAGCAGTGATCATGGGTAACCTTCCTCTTAATGATATTCCTGCAAAAGTCTTATTTGATACTGTGCATCTCATTCTTTCATTGCAAGACCTTTTGTGGCTATGCATGATTTGGTTACTCAAGTATTGCCGAGAGCTTTGTCTATTGTTTCTCCGGCTAAACAAATGACTTCTCGAGTATTCATTCAGGATTCTGTTATCAAGATGGGTGACTATAAATTTCTAACTTCTCCTATTGTTCTTGGTGATTCAGATATTGATCTAATTCTTGGCATGGACTGGCTTTATAAGCATAATGCTCAGCTTGATTGTGCTGCCAGGCAGATTCAATTGACACACTCGTCTGAGGATATAATCATCTATGCCGCTCGGGATGATACCATTCGACTGTTTTCTCTCAATGAGAAGGGCGAGTTGAATGCCATCTCTCAGATTCTAGTCGTTTGTGAATATCAAGACGTCTTTCCAGAAGAGATTCCAGGAATGCCTCCTCACCGGCCAGTTGAATTCGTTATCGGTCTTGAGCCTGACACGGAACCTGTTTGCAGATGTCCTGACAAGCTTGAAATAGAATAGTTGAAGGAGTTGAAGAAACAACTCGATGAACAAGAGCATATGGGTCTGATCAGACCGAGTTCTTCTCCATGGGGTTGTGGTGTTCTTTTTTGTCAGGAAGAAGGATGGAACAGAACGACTCTGCGTCGACTACCATCCATTGAACAAGAAAACAATAAAGAACAAGTACCCACTTCCCAACATCAATGAGCTTTTCGAGAAACTTAAAGGTGCCCACGTATTCTCCAAGCTTGACCTCCGTATGGGTTATCATCAGATTCACATTCGTGAACATGATATTCCCAAGACAGCATTCAGGACAAGCTATGGTTCTTATGAATATACTGTCATGTCTTTTGGCCTTGTCAATGCCCCTCCAATGTTCTCTCGCATGATGAACTTCATCTTAAACCCTTACACAGATGATTTCGCCTTGGTGTATCTCGATGATATTTTGGTCTTTTCCAAGAATAAGGAGGATCATGCCAAGCATTTGATGTTGGTACTTGACAAACTCAGAGAGCATAAATTCTATGCGAAGTTTTCCAAGTGTGAGTTTTGGCTTGATGAGGTTCTCTACCTTGGTCCTATCATCTCCGCCAAGGCCATCGCTGTTAATCCTGAGAAGGTGTCTGCAATTGTGAATTGGGAACCGCCTCAGAATGTCAAGCAGCTCCGCAGTTTTCTTGGGCTTGCAAGCTATTGTCGAAGATTCGTTGAGAATTTCTCTAAGATTGCAAAGCCTCTTTCCAACCTCCTCGAGAAGCACGTCAAGTATGACTAGACGCCTGAGTGTGATGTTTCTTTCAACACCCTCAAAGAGAAGTGAGTCACAGCTCCTGTCTTGACTCCTCCTGATGAATCCAAGCCTTTTGAAGGTTTCTGTGATGCCTCCCTGCAAGGTCTCGGTGGTGTGTTAATGCAAGAGAAGAAAGTTGTGGCTTATACCTCTCGCCAGTTGAAGCCCAACGAAAAGAACTACCTCACTCATGACCTTGAGTTGGCGGCAGTTGTCCATGCTCTAGTAACGTGGAGACATCTCTTGTTGGGAAGGAAAGTGGACATCTTCACTGATCACAAGAGCCTCAAGTACATCTTCACTTAACCCAACCTTAACCTCAGGCAGTCTTGTTGGGTCAAAATGATTCAAGAATACAATCCGAGTATTTAATATACTCCAGGCAAGGCCAATGTCATTGTAGATGCTTTGAGCAGGAAGGCTTACTGCAATAGCTTAATTCTCAAGCCCTTCCAGCCGGACCTTTGTGAAGCTTTCCGCAAACTGAATCTCCAAGTTGTTCCTCAATGCTTTCTTTCCAACCTCCAAGTCTCTCCTACTTTGGAAGATCAAATTCATGAGGCACAACTTCTTGATGCCATGGTGAAGAAGGTGAAAATGGGATTGCCAAGAGCCAACCCAAATACAAGTTCTATCGCCTTGACAACAAAGACACTCTATTCTTCGAGGATTGAATTGTGGTTTCTAAAGGTGATGTATGGAAAGTCATTATGAACGAGCCGCACAATTCCCTTCTATCCATTCATCCTGGTAGTACGCAGATGTACCTGTTGGGGAACATAGCAGAATTTTAAAATTTTCTATGCATCACCAAGATCAATCTATGGAGTCATCTAGCAACGAGGAAGAGATGAGTGCATCTACATACCCTTGTAGATCGCGTGCGGAAGCATTCAAGAGAACCGGGTTGATGTTGTCGTACTCGACGTGATCCAAATCACCGATGACCAAGTGCCGAACGGACGGCACCTCCACGTTCAACACACGTACGGTTGGGAAGATGTCTCCTCCAACTTGATCCAGCAAGGGGGAAGGAGAGGTTGATGAAGATCCAGTAGCACGACAGCGTGGTTGTGAAAGCAACGGTGATCTCGGCAGGGCTTCGCCAAGCGCAGGGAGACGGAGGAGTGTCACGGGAGGGAGAGGGAGAGGCCAGGGGCTTGGGTCCGGCTGCCCTCCCTTCCCCCCACTATATATAGGGTGCCTAGGGGGGGCGCCGGCCCTAGGAGATCCAATCTCCTAGGGGGGCGGCCAAGGGGGTGCCTTGCCCCCCAAGGCAAGGGTGGCGCCCCCCACCCCTAGGGTTTCCAACCCTAGGCGCAGGGGGAGGCTCAAGGGGGGCGCACCAGCCCACTAGGGGCTGGTTCCCCGCCCACTTCAGCCCATGGGGCCCTCCGGGATAGGTGGCCCCACCCGGTGGACCCCCGGGACCCTTCCGGTGGTCCCGCTACAATACCGATTACCCCTGAAACTTTCCCGATGGCCGAAACTTGACTTTCTATATATAAATCTTCACCTCCGGACCATTCCGGAACTCCTCGTGACGTCCGGGATCTCATCCGGGACTCCAAACAACTTTCGGGTTATCGTATGCTAATATCTCTACAACCCTAGCATCACCGAACCTTAAGTGTGTAGACCCTACGGGTTCGGGAGACATGCAGACATGACCGAGACGCCTCTCCGGTCAATAACCAAAAGCGGGATCTGGATACCCATGTTGGCTCCCACATGCTCCACGATGATCTCATCGGATGAACCACGATGTCGAGGATTCAATCAATCCGTATACAATTCCCTTTGTCAATCGGTACGTTACTTGCCCGAGACTCGATCATCGGTATCCCAATACCTAGTTCAATCTCGTTACCGGCAAGTCACTTTACTCGTGCCGTAATGCATGATCCCGTGATCAACCACTTGGTCACATTGAGCTCATTATGATGATGCATTACCGAGTGGGCCCAGAGATACCTCTCCGTCATACGGAGTGACAAATCCCAGTCTCGATTCGTGCCAACCCAAGAGACACTTTCGGAGATACCTGTAATGTACCTTTATAGTCACCCAGTTACGTTGTGACGTTTGGCACACCCAAGGCACACCTATGGTATCCAGGAGTTGCACAATCTCATGGTCTAAGGAAATGATACTTGTCATTCAGAAAAGCTACAGCAAATGAACTACACGATCTTTGAGCTAAGCTTAGGATTGGGTCTTGTCCATCACATCATTCTCCTAATGATGTGATCCCGTTATCAATGACATCCAATGTCCGTAGTCAGGAAACCATGACTATCCTTTGATCAACGAGGTAGTCAACTAGAGGCTCACTAGGGACGTGTTGTGGTCTATGTATTCACACATGTATTACGATTTCCGGGTAACACAATTATAGCATGAACAATAGACAATTATCATGAACAAAGAAATATAATAATAACCATTTTATTATTGCCTCTAGGGCATATTTCCAACAGTCTCCCACTTGCACTAGAGTCAATAGTCTAGTTACATTGTGATGAATCGAACACCCATGCAGTTCTGGTGTTGATCATGTTTTTCTCTAGGGAGAGGTTTAGTCAACGGATCTGCCACATTCAGGTCCGTATGTACTTTACAAATCTCTATGTCTACATTTTGAACACTTTCACGAATGGAGTTGAAGCGACGCTTGATATGCCTGGTCTTCCTGTGAAACCTGGGCTCCTTGGCAAGGGCAATAGCTCCAGTGTTATCACAGAAGAGAGTCATCGGGCCCGATGCATTGGGTATGACTCCTAGGTCGGTAATGAACTCCTTCACCCAGACTGCTTCTTGTGCTGCCTCCGAGGCTGCCATGTACTCCGCTTCACATGTAGATCCCGCCACAACGCTTTGCTTGCAACTGCACCAGCTTACTGCCCCACCATTCAAAATATACATGTATCCGGTTTGTGACTTAGAGTCATCCAGATCTGTGTCTAAGCTAGCATCGACGTAACCCTTTACGACGAGCTGTTCGTCACCTCCATACACAAGAAACATGTCCTTAGTCCTTTTCAGGTACTTCAGGATATTCTTGACTGCTATCCAGTGTTCCATGTCGGGATTACTTTGGTACCTCCCTACCAAGCTTACGGCAAGGTTTACATCAGGTCTGGTACATAGCATAGCATACATGATAGACCCTATGGACGAGGCATAGGGGACGACACTCATATTTTCTCTATCTTCTGTCGTGGTTGGGAATTGAGCCGTGCTCAATCTCGTACCTTGCAATACAGGCAAGAACCCCTTCTTTGACTGATCCATTTTGAAATTCTTCAATATCTTGTCAAGGTACGTACTCTGTGAAAGACCAATGAGGCGTCTCGTTCTATCTCTATAGATCTTGATGCCTAATATATAAGCAGCTTCTCCAAGGTCCTTCATTGAAAAACACTTGTTCAAGTAGGCCCTTATGATTTCCAATAATTCTATATCATTTCCCATCAACAGTATGTCATCCGCACACAATATGAGAAATGCTACACAGCTCCCACTCACTTTCTTGTAAATGCAGGCATCTCCATAAGTCTGCGTAAACCCAAACGCTTTGATCATCTCATCAAAACGAATGTTCCAACTCCGAGATGCTTGCACCAGCCCATAAATCGAGCATTGGAGCTTGCACACCTTGTCAGCATTCTTAGGATCGACAAAACCTTCCAGCTGCATCATATACAATTCTTCCTTAAGGAAACCATTAAGGAATGTCGTTTTGACGTCCATTTGCCATATCTCATAATCACAGAATGCGGCAATTGCTAACATGATTCGGACGAACTTCAGCTTCGCTACGGGTGAGAAAGTCTCATCGTAGTCAACCCCTTGAACTTGTCGATAACCCTTAGCGACAAGCCGAGCTTTATAGATGGTCACATTACCATCCGCGTCTGTCTTCTTCATAAAGATCCATTTATTTTCTATGGCTCGCCGATCATCGGCCAAGTCAGTCAAAATCCACACTTCGTTTTCATACATGGATCCTATCTCGGATTTCATGGCTTCCAGCCATTTGTCAGAATCCGGGCCCGCCATTGCTTCTTCATAGTTCGAAGGTTCACCGTTGTCTAACAACATGATTTCCAAGACAGGGTTGCCGTACCACTCTGGTGCGGAACGTGTCCTCGTGGACCTACGAAGTTCAGTAGTAACTTGATCTGAAGCTTCATGATCATCATCATTAACTTCCTCTCTAGTTGGTGCAGGCACCTCAGGAACATTTTCTTGAGCTGCGCCACTTACCGGTTCAAGAGGTAATACTTCATCAAGTTCTACTTTCCTCCCACTTATTACTTTCGAGAGAAACTCTTTCTCTAGAAAGGACCAATTCTTGGCAACAAACATCTTGCCTTCGGATCTGAGGTAGAAGGTATACCAAACAGTTTCTTTAGGGTATCCTATGAAGGCGCATTTTTTCGACTTGGATTCGAGCTTTTCAGGTTGAAGTTTCTTGACATAAGCATCGCATCCCCAAACTTTTAGAAATGACAGCTTAGGTTTCTTCCCAAACCATAATTCATACGGTGTCGTCTCAATGGATTTCGACGGAGCCCTATTTAAAGTGAATGTGGCAGTCTCTAAAGCATGGCCCCAAAATGACAATGGTAAATCGGTAAGAGACATCATAGACCGCACCATATCCAATAGAGTGCGATTACGACATTCGGACACACCATTACGCTGAGGTGTTCCAGGCGGCGTGAGTTGGGAAACTATTCCACATTTTCTTAAGTGTGTGCCAAATTCGTGACTCAAGTATTCTCCCCCACGATCTGATCGCAAGAACTTGATTTTCTTGTCACATTGATTCTCAACCTCACTCTAAAATTCCTTGAACTTTTCAAAGGTCTCAGCCTTGTGTTTCATTAAGTAGACATACCCATAACTAAAGTCATCAGTGAGGGTGAGAACATAACGATAGCCACCGCGAGCCTCAACACTCATTGGACCGCACACATCAGTATGTATGATTTCCAATAAGTTGGTTGCTCGCTCCATTGTTCCTGAGAACGGAGTCTTGGTCATTTTACCCATGAGGCATGGTTCGCACGTGTCAAATGATTCATAATCAAGAGACTCTAAAAGTCCATCTGCATGGAGCTTCTTCATGCGTGTGACACCTATGTGACCAAGGCAGCAGTGCCACAAGTATGTGGGACTATCATTATCAACCTTACATCTTTTGGTATTCACACTATGAATATGTGTAGCATTACGCTCGAGATTCATTAAGAATAAACCATTCACCATCGGAGCATGACCATAAAACATATCTCTCATATAAATAGAACAACCATTATTCTCGGATTTAAATGAGTAGCCATCTCGAATTAAACGATATCCTGATACAATGTTCATGCTCAAAGCTGGCACTATATAACAATTATTGAGGTTTAAAACTAATCTCGTAGGTAAATGTAGAGGCAGCGTGCCGACGGTGATCACATCGACCTTGGAACCATTCCCGACGCGCATCGTCACCTCGTCCTTCGCCAGTCTCCGCTTATTCCGCAGCTCCTGCTTTGAGTTACAAATGTGAGCAACCGCACCGGTATCAAATACCCAGGAGCTACTATGAGTACTGGTAAGGTACACATCAATTACATGTATATCACATATACCTTTAGTGTTGTCGGCCTTCTTGTCCGCTAAGTATTTGGGGCAGTTCCGCTTCCAGTGACCACTTTCCTTGCAATAAAAACACTCAGTCTCAGGCTTGGGTCCATTCTTTGGCTTCTTCCCGGCAGCTTGCTTGCCGGGCGTGGCAACTCCCTTTCCGTCCTTCTTGAAGTTCTTCTTACCCTTGCCTTTCTTGAACTTAGTGGTTTTATTCACCATCAACACTTGATGTTCCTTTTTGATTTCCACCTCTACTGATTTCAGCATTGAATACACCTCAGGAATGGTCTTTTCCATCCCCTGCATATTGAAGTTCATCACAAAGCTCTTGTAGCTTGGTGGAAGCGACTGAAGGATTCTGTCAATGACCGCATTATCCGAGAGATTAACTCCTAGCTGAGTCAAGTGGTTATGCAACCCAGACATTTTGAGTATGTGCTCACTGACAGAACTATTTTCTTCCATCTTACAGCTGAAGAACTTGTCGGAGACTTCATATCTCTCGACCCGGGCATGAGCTTGAAAAACCATTTTCAGCTCTTCGAACATCTCATATGCTCCGTGTCTCTCAAAATGCTTTTGGAGCCCCGGTTCTAAGCTGTAAAGCATGCCGCACTGAACGAGGGAGTAATCATCAGCATGTGACTGCCAAGCGTTCATAACGTCTTGGTTCTCTGGAACAGGTACGTCACCTAGCGGTGCTTCTAGGACATAATCTTTCTTGGCAGCTATGAGGATGATCCTCAGGTTCTGGACCCAGCCCGTATAGTTGCTGCCATCGTCTTTCAGCTTGGTTTTCTCAAGGAACGCGTTGAAGTTGAGGACAACGTGGGCCATTTGATCTACAAGACATATTGTAAAGATTTTAGACTAAGTTCATGATAATTAAGTTCATCTAATCAAATTACTCAATGAACTCCCACTCAGATAGACATCCCTCCAGTCATCTAAGTGAAACATGATCCGAGTTAACTAGGCCGTGTCCGATCATCACGTGAGACGGACTAGCCAACATCAGTGAACATCTTCATGTTGATCGTATCTTCTATACGACTCATGCTCGACCTTTCGGTCTTTCGTGTTCCGAGGCCATGTCTGTACATGCTAGGCTCGTTAAGTCAACCTAAGTGTATTGCGTGTGTAAATCTGGCTTACACCCATTGTATTCGAACATTAGAATCTATCACACCCGATCATCACGTGGTGCTTCGAAACAACGAACCTTCACAACGGTGCACAGTTAGGGGGAACACTTTCTTGAAATTATTACGAGGGATCATCTTATTTAAGCTACCATCGTTCTAAGCAAATAAGATGTAAAACATGATAAACATCACATGCAATCAAATAGTGACATGATATGGCCAATATCATTTGCTCCTTTTCATCTCCATCTTCGAGGCTCCATGATCATCGTTGTCACCGGCATGACACCATGATCTCCATCATCGTGTCTTCTTGAAGTTGTCTCGTCATCTATTACTTCTACTACTATGGCTAACGCTTTAGCAATAAAGTAAAGTAATTACATGACGTTTATGTTGACACGCAGGTCATAAATAAATAAAGACAACTCCTATGGATCCTGTCGGTTGTCATACTCATCGACATGCAAGTCGTGATTCCTATTACAAGAACATGATCATCTCATACATCACATATATCATTCATCACATCCTTTGGCCATATCACATCACAAAACACTTGCTGCAAAAACAAGTTAGACATCCTCTAATTGTTGTTGCAAGTTTTTACGTGGCTGCTATAGGTTTCTAGCAAGAACGTTTCTTACCTACGCCAAAACCACAACGTGAACTGCCAATTTCTATTTACCCTTCATAAGGACCCTGTTCATCGAATCCGATCCGACTAAAGTGGGAGAGACAGACACCCGCCAGCCACCTTATGCAACTAGTGCATGTCAGTCGGTGGAACCAGTCTCACATAAGCGTACGTGTAAGGTCGGTCCAGGCCGCTTCATCCCATGATGCCGCCGAATCAAGATAAGACTAGTAACGACAAGCAAATTGACAATATCAACGCCCACAACTGCTTTTGTGTTCTACTCGTGCATAGTAACTATGCATAGACCTAGCTTATGATGCCACTGTTGGGGAACGTAGCAGAATTTTAAAATTTTCTACGCATCACCAAGATCAATCTATGGAGACATCTAGCAACAAGGAAGAGAGGAGTGCATCTACATACCCTTGTAGATCGCGTGCGGAAGCATTCAAGAGAACCGGGTTGATGGAGTCGTACTCAACGTGATCCAAATCACCGATGACCAAGTGCCGAACGGATGGCACCTCCGTGTTCAACACATGTACGGTTGGGAAGACGTCTCCTCCAACTTGATCCAGCAAGGGGGAAGGAGAGGTTGATGAAGATCCAGCAGCACGACGGCGTGGTGGTGGAAGCAACGGTGATCTCGGCAGGGCTTCACCAAGCGCAGGGAGACGGAGGAGTGTCATGGGAGGGAGAGGGAGAGGCCAGGGGCTTGGGTCCGGCTGCCCTCCCTTCCCCCACTATATATAGGGTGCCTAGGGGGGGCGCCGGCCCTAGGAGATCCAATCTCCTAGGGGGGGCGGCCAAGGGGGTGCCTTGCCCCCCAAGGCAAGGGTGGCGCCCCCACCCCTAGGGTTTCCAACCCTAGGCGCAGGGGAGGCCCAAGGGGGGCGCACCAGCCCACTAGGGGATGGTTCCCTTCCCACTTCAGCCCATGGGGCCCTCCGGGATAGGTGGCCCCACCCAATGGACCCCTGGGACCCTTCCGGTGGTCCCGGTACAATACCGATTACCCCCAAACTTTCCTGATGGCCGAAACTTGACTTCCTATATACAAATCTTCACCTCCGGACCATTCCGAAACTCCTCGTGACGGCTGGCTTCTCATCTAGGACTCCGAACAACTTTCGGGTTACCATATGCTAATATCTCTACAACCCTAGCGTCACCGAACCTTAAGTGTGTAGACCCTACGGGTTCGGGAGACATGCAGACATGACCGAGACGCCTCTCCGGTCAATAACCAACAGTGGGATCTGGATACCCATGTTGGCTCCCACATGCTCCACGATGATCTCATCGGATGAACCACGATGTCGAGGATTCAATCAATCCATATACAATTCCCTTTGTCAATCGGTACGTTACTTGTCCGAGACTCGATCGTTGGTATCCCAATACCTAGTTCAATCTCGTTACCGGCAAGTCACTTTACTCGTGTCGTAATGCATGATCCCGTGATCAACCACTTGGTCACATTGAGCTCATTATGATGATGCATTACCGAGTGGGCCCAGAGATACCTCTCCGTCATACGGAGTGACAAATCCCAGTCTCGATTTGTGCCAACCCAACAGACACTTTCAGAGATACCTGTAATGTACCTTTATAGTCACCCAATTACGTTGTGACGTTTGGCACACCCAAGGCACTCCTACGGTATCCGGGAGTTGCACAATCTCATGGTCTAAGGAAATGATACTTGACATTAAGAAAAGCTACAGCAAACGAACTACACGATCTTTGAGCTAAGCTTAGGATTGGGTCTTGTCCATCACATCATTCTCCTAATGATGTGATCCCGTTATCAATGACATCCAATGTCCATAGTCAGGAAACCATGACTATCCTTTGATCAATGAGCTAGTCAACTAGAGGCCCACTAGGGACGTGTTGTGGTCTATGTATTCACACATGTATTATGATTTCTGGATAACACAATTATAGCATGAACAATAGACAATTATAATGAACAAAGAAATATAATAATAACCATTTTATTATTGCCTCTAGGGCATATTTCCAACAGTACCATGACCTCAAGCAGTCGTATTGGTGGACTCGAATGAAGCGAGAAATTGCTCAATTCATAAATGAATGTGATGTCTGCAGTAGGGTGAAAGCAGAACACCAATGGTCAGCTGGTCTCCTCCAACCTCTTGGTATTCCAAAATGGAAGTTTGATCATATTGAGGTGGACTTCACAACTGGATTTCCCAAGTCCAAGCGTGGAAATGATGCTATCTTCGTTGTCATCGACAAGCTTACTAAAGTGGCTCATTTCCTTCCAATCAAAGAATCTATCACAGCAGCTCAGCTGGCAGAGCTATACACCTCCAGGATTGACTCCTTGCATGGCATTCCACAATTAATATCTTCATATCGTGGAAGCATCTTCACTTCTAAGTTCTGGGACTCCTTCCAGAAGGCCATGGGCACCAACATTCACTTTAGCATAGCCTTCCATCCTCAAACTAGTGGCCAAGTCGAGCGATTCAATCAAATCCTTGAAGATATGCTCAGGGCTTGTATCATTGACTTCGGTATGAAGTGGGAAGATTGTCTTCCATATGCCGAGTTATCCTACAACAACAGTTTCCAAGCGAGTTCAGGCAAGGCCCCATTCAAGATTCTCTATGGCAGAAAGTGTCGTACTCCTCTTAATTGGTCAGAGACTGGTGAACGCCAACTTCTTGGCAATGACTTGATCACAGAGGCTGAAGAAATGTGTAAAGTCATCCGTGAAAATCTCAAAGCCACGCAATCGTGCCAGAAGAGTTACTATGATAGCAAGCACCGTGACTTGGCTTTCGAGATCGGAGACCATGTCTACCTCCGCGTCTCTCCGATGAAAGGCACTCGTTGCTTTGGTATTAAAGGGAAGCTTGCCCCTAGATACGTGGGTCCTTTCAAGATCATTGGCAAAAGAGGCGATCTCGCCTATCAACTTGAGCTTCCGTCCAACTTCGCAAACGTGCACGATGTGTTTCATGTGTCACAACTTCGCAAGTCCTTCAAGACACCTGAGCGCTCCATCAACTTCGAAGAGATTGATCTCCCAGAAGAATTGTCTTATCATGAGCATCTCGTTGCTATTCTTGAAGAAACCGAGCGCAAGACTCGCAACAAGTCTATCAAATTCCTGAAAGTGAAGTGGTCACACCATTCCGACCGAGAAGCCACCTGGGAACGCGAGGACAACCTCTGTTCCGAATATCTGGAGTTCTTTCAATCTTAGATCTCGGTACGAGATCCTTTCGTAGTGGTGGAGTGTTGTAACACCCCGGATGTAACTTGCTATATTTGTAACTCCGACTCTGCCATTTTCGGCTTTAAGTTGTGAGATTTCCCTTCGTGGTTGGGTTTTGTCTTCATTTTGCATTTTGTTCATTTCATGCATTCCATATCATGTCATCATGTGCATCTCATTTGCATACCTATTCGTCTCTTGCGTCCGAGCATTTTCCTCGTTGTCCGTTTTGCAATCCGACACTCCTACGTGCACCCGCGTACCCCGTTTGTCTCTTTTCGTGAGAGGGTGTTAAACATTCTTGGAATGGACCGAGATTTGCCAGATGGCCTTGGTACACCACCGGTAGACCGCCTGTCAAATTTTGTGCCATTTGGAGTCCGTTTGGTACTCCAACAGTTAACCGGGTAAACGGAAAGGCCTCTTGTGTGTTGCAGCCCAACACCCCTCCAAAACGGCCCAATAACCCAACTAAATCACTCCCATGTCCTCCGTGGTCGGATCACGATCGTGTGGGCGAAAACTACACTCCATTTGGACGCTCCTACCTCCTAGCTATAAATAGGTGCACCCCCTCAAAATTCGGGTCCCGAAACCCTAGCTCCACCCTCCACCGCTGCCGGACACGTCCGACCCGAGCCGGACGAAACCCGCCGCCACCCACGGCCAACCACAGGGCGCCACCTGTCCTGCCGCTGCCGCCACTCGCTGCGGCCCAGAGAGCCCGCGGCCGGCCCTCTAGGCCCGCGCGCCGCCCGCTCGCCCCGTCTCCCTATCGTCGCGCCTCCTCAGCGACCCTCGCCAGCCGCCGCCTGCCGACTTCGTCGGCTCGCCGGAGCTCCCCGCCGGCAACCGCGCTGCTCGCCTGGCATGACCCGCGCCTCCGACACCCGGGTCAGCACCCGACCCTGCGCGCCCGCCGCCTCGCACGACCCACGCCGCCGCCGCCCTTCATCACCGGCCGCTGCCCTTCTGCGTCCGCATTGGCGAGCTCCGCCTCTCGACTCCGGCCCCGCCCCTCCTCATGGATCCGACGGCCCCAAGGCCAGGTCCGGCGACCTCGTGCCTCGCTGGACCTTCCTCGAGCTCTCCGGCCACCGTCTTCCTCTTCTCTGGTGCAAGTTCGGTGGAACTCGGTTCGTGCGCCAAGAAGAACCCTAGATCTGGAGGTCTAAATTTCCACCAAGTCCCCTTTTCTGCAACATTGTATGCCCCTGTTCATTGCATCATAACTACATGACCGTAGCTGCGTTTCATGTGCACGATATATCAAAATGTTCATTGGGAGATGCTCTTCATTTCATTCCATTGTGACATGATTGTTTGTGTTCATCTGGGTGCTCAAAAATTGATGAAAGAGTGCTATAAATTGTTTACTGCTGCTGCTTATCAGTTTACTGTGATTTGTCATTTTTGCCACATTTGATGTGTCCTTCATATGGGCATGAGGTCTACATGTGTTTTGATCTATGCCATGCCATATTTACAGAGGTGCTTGCCATGTATTTTTTTGATCTATGTGGTGACTAGCACAAGCATGCAAAGTAGCCTTCGTGATGTTGCTGTTTTTAGGGACTTAGGATTTTGCTAAGTCATTTTCCTGCTGTTATTGTGATGCCATGTAAACTTGATGCTACAGTGAGATCCATGCTTGTTTTGAGTATCTTAAGTAAGGGTGTTTTGGATATATGGTTATGCTCTATCCATCCATGCCCATGTTTGCAATTATGGTGTGCACTAGCATGTCTTAATCTTGCTCTACTTTTGCTATAAAATGTTCTTGGTAGATTGTTTACATGTTACAATTTTGCCATAGTTGTTGCTATTGATACTTGTGTGATACGAACTTGCTCTTGCATTGGTTAGCTTCATGAACATGTCTTCTTGCTGTTAGTATGCTTATCTTGTCATGCAATGTATTGTGGTGAGTCATTTGAGCTTGCAAAGATGCCTTCATAATTCTGTTTATGCCATGCTCTGTTTTCTGCTAAGTCTGAAACTGTAAATAAAACTTGCTATCTTTTCATGGGTGCCATCATATCTTTTGTGCCTTTTTGGTCATGTTCAGTAAGGGATTTTTGTTCTATGCATTTAGTAGAATCATTCCATGCCTTTGTTTGCTATGATCTGTTCATGTAGCATGTTGTTTGCTTGCTCTAAACATGGCTTCCTGATTTTATTTTCTGGCATGTTAGTATTTTCACTAAGTCTGTGAAGCTGATATCTTTTGCACTTTTGCCATGCTTGTTTGAACCTGCTCTTGTGTGATTTAGCCGTAACTCAGTGCTCATGTTTTGTGAAGCATCTTGAGTAAATAACTGCCATATGCCTTGTTGATATGTTGGAGTAAGTAGCTTAGTTTCTTGTTGCATTCTAGATGGCATCGAGTTGTTAATCGCAGAATTGTGCCATTCTTGTTTCGATTGCCATTTGCAAACCGTGTCTCTGTTTCCGGTGATCTTTATATCGATTTCAACCAAAATCATCTCATCTTTCCAGCGGCACACTTGGTTTGCCAAGTTGATGCCTTGATAAATCTTTTCCTTCCAGAGCACGCATAGGCATTGCATATCACGTCTCGCATATCATGCCATGTTTTTGCATCATGTTGCTTGTGCATTGCACCGTGATTGATTGTTGGTCCTTTTGCTTGTGTTCTTGCTTTGGGTAGAGCCGGGAGATGAGTACGTGATCGAGGAACCTGTTGAGTACGCTAACGAGGATCAAGCTTTCGACAACTCTGAGAACTTTGCAAGCAAGATGACCATACCCTCGAAATCACTTCTATCTTTGCTTGCTAGTTGTTCGCTCTATTGCTATGCCGTGATACCTACCACTTTCTATATCATGCCTCCCATTTTGCCATCTCAAGCCTCTAACCCACCTTTTCCTAGCAAACCATTGTTTGGATATGTTACCACTTTGCTCAGCCCCTCTTATAGCGTTGCTAGTTGTAGGTGAAGTTGAAGTTTGTTCCTTGTTGGAACATGGATATTGTTGGGATATCATTATTATCTCTTATTTATTTTAATGCATCTATATACTTGGTAAAGGGTGGAAGGCTCAGCCTTATGCCTGGTGTTTTCTTCCACTCTTATCGCCTTAGTTTCCGTCATACCGGTGGTATGTTCCTTGATTTTGCGTTCCTTACGCAGTTGCGTGTTATGGGAAACCCCTTGACAGTTCGATTTGAATAAAACCCTCTAGCAAGGCCCAACCTTGGTTTTACCTTTTGCCACCTAAGCCTTTTCCCTTGGGTTCCGCAGACTCAAGGGTCATCTTTATTTTAAACCCACGAGCCAGTGCCCCTCTGAGTGTTGGTCCAAACTAGAGCCCCTTGCAGTGCCACCTCGGGGAAACTTGAGGGTTGGTTTAGTTGTACGGATTACTTATCCGGTGTGCCCTGAGAACGAGATATGTGCAGCTCCTATTGGGATCTGTCGGCACATTCGGGTGGCTTTGCTGGTCTTGTTTTACCATTGATCAAATGTCTTGTAACCGAGATTCCGAGTCTGATCGGGTCTTCCTGGGAGAAGGAATATCCTTCGTTGACCATGAGAGCTTGTGATGGGCTAAGTTGGAACACTCCTGCAGGGTTTTGAGCTTTCGAAAGCCGTGCCCGCGGTTATGGGCAGATGGGAATTTGTTAATATCCGGTTGTGGAAAACTTGACATTTAACTTAATTAAAATAAATCAACTGTGTGTGTAGCCGTGATGGTCTCTTTTCGGCGGAGTCCGGGAAGAGAACACGGTCTCATGTTATGCTTGAACGTAAGTAGCTTCAGGATCACTTCTTGATCACTCTTAGCTCCTCGACTGTGCTTTGCTTCTCTTCTCATTCTCATTTCGTAAGTTAGCCACCATATATGCTAGTGCTTGCTGTAGCTCACCTCACTACCCTTTTCCTACCCTTAAGCTTAAATAGTCTTGATCTCGCGGGTGTGAGATTGCTAAGTCCCCTTGACTCACAGATACTTCCAAATAGATGTAGGTGCCGATGATGCTAGTGCAGGGGATGCTACCGAACTCAAGTGGGAGTTCGACGATGATTCGGTCCATTACTATGTTTCTTTTCCGGATGATCAGTAGAGGAGCCCAGTTGGAGTTGTCTTTCTTTATTTTGGGGTTGTCTTTCTTTATTTCTGGATGATCTAGTATTTGGGGTTGTCTTTCTTTATTTTGGTTCCGTAGTCAAACCTTGATTGTATTCTGGATGATGTATTGGCTATTCATGTATTGTGTGAAGTGGCGAGTGTAAGCTGACTATTTATCCCTTTCTTATTCAGTACATGGGATGTGTAAAGATTACCCCTCTTGCGACATTCCTACGATGCGGCTATGCCTCTAAGTCGTGCCCCAACATGTGGGAGATATAGCCGCATTGTGGGTGTTACAAGTTGGTAATCAGAGCCTTCCCTGTCTTAGGATCCCCCTGCTTGATCCAATTGCTGACGTTCTTGAGTGTAGAAGAAAATGTTTTGAGTCTTAGGATTATATATATCGGAGAGTAGGATTCATTTTACTCCTCAATCCCTTCATCGCTCTGGTGAGGCCTTGTAGAGTTTTGACTCTTCTCTCCTCAAATTTCACGATAAAAAAATTAAGATCACGCGGGTATCTTGGAATCATTCCAATGGTTTTGTGACGAGAACATTGTTTTTGGTGCCTCCTGACATTTGGGGGTTGTGGCAGTGTCCCGGGGAGTTGAGCTCCGAGGTGTTGTCGTCACAATTTTATCATTGCAGTTCTAGAATACCTGAGTTCGCCGACATTGAAAATCTCTTTTATGTAGTTGTTGGTGAGATAACCTCGACACCACCCAGTACTGGGGCGGGAGTTTGGGAGTATTGCCATAACTCGTATAACGGATGCTTTTCGAAGGTTGAGGTAAATGATGTGCGAAGGTTTCTTGGTTATGTGTTGACCGATGGGTACAGCTGGATGTAGGATTTGCTAGTTTTGGGTGAGATATTATGCTTCCCCTGTATCCCCAACACCTGATTGCATAACCAGAAAGTTTCGGGAGTTTCGTAGGTGGGAATTCATGTAGCTCTAGTATTTCTTCCCGCAGATATTTGGTTTGTGATTGGGTAATCCTTACCAATTATTTGTTCATATTCGTACCTTGTTGATTTATTCGTCTACCTTTATGTAAGTGGCTTCTCAACTTTACGGAAGTGTGATGATTTACTTTGGAATTCATTTGTTCATCCATGTTCGAATGTTAAGGGTATATGTTGGAATTTCGATCCATTGATTCAGCTTGAATATATGTCTTTCAAGATGCTAACAAATGTCAATCTCTTCAGGATGCCTCCTCCAATGCATCAGAATACTATGTTTCTTTTCGAATGATCAGTAGAGGAGCCCAGTTGGGGCGATCGGGGATCTAGCATTTGGGGTTGTCTTTCTTTATTTTGGTTCCGTAGTCGGACTTTGATTGTATTCTGGATGATGTATGGACTATTTATGTATTGTGTAAAGTGGCGAGTGTAAGCCGACTCTTTATCCCTTTCTTATTCAGTACATGGGATGTGTAAAGATTACCCCTCTTGTGACATGCCTGCCATGCTGCTATGCCTCTAAGTCATGCCCCGACACGTGGGAGATATAGCCGCATTGTGGGTGTTACACGTAGTCACTAAGCCATTGAACTTTGTAGGGATGTGGGTGCTGCGTTTTGGCCAATTGGATCTTGGAGCATAGTTCTTCACTTGCCAAGTTATGACAACTCCCTCCATCAATGATGACCTTGACAGACCTTCCATTGATGCCGGCCTTCATATGGAATATATGTCATCTTTGGTCTTCTTCTTGTTGATGTTGAAGAGTCAAGACCTTAGAGACAACGAGAGCGGGGCTTGAATATTTGTCGCAAAAGACTTGATCATCTTCTTCGTCGTTCATGTGCCGGTGCATAGCCACTTTCTCAAGGGCTTCCATTTCTCCTTCACTCATGGAGTCATGGGTACCATCATCGTTGAGGATCATGGTGCACTTGTTTGTACACTCAAAAGACTTGTGGCCTCAGCCGCCACATGTAAAGCATCGGTTGGGGTAGAGGATGATGAAGCTCTCAGCTTTAGGTTGCTTTTTGTAGGAGGATGACTTGAGGTTGTCGAAGTTTTCTTGTAACTTGACTTATCGTCGTTGCTTGTAGATGGCTTGGTTGAGGTAGAAGGTGTTGGAGTCGTTGAAGCTTGGTTGCTGGAGAAACCATAGGACTTGGATGAGAACTTGGCATATTTGAAGTTATCTTGCACTTGACGTTCCGCCTTGGTAGTTTGATGCACTAGCTCGATGAGGTTCGAGTATGGTTGGAAGTCGGCGATCTTCTTGATAGGATGGTTGTCCATTCAAAAATCTGCCATAGTTTGCTCATCATCTTCTGTGACATTAGCTCATATCATGGCAATCTCCATTTACTTGAAATATTCTTCAACGCTCTTGGTTCCTTGCTTGAGGAGTTGAAGTTTCTTGAAGAGATCGCGGTTGTAGTAGGTTGGCACGAAGTGTGCTTTGATGACATCCTTCATTTGCGCCCAAGTAGTGATGGGTGGTTCACCACTTGCCTCTTGACGCTCAATGTCTTGTTCCCACCAAATGAGTACGTAGTATAGGAACTGAAGGGATGCCATCGCGATCTTCTTCTCTTCCTCATAGTTGTTCAAGCGGAATATTTTGTCAACCTTCAATGCCCATGATAGTTACTCTTCGGGGTCATTGCTTCCGGAAAACATGGGCTTGGTGAACTTTAGCTTGCCGTAGCGTTGCTCTTCATTGTGTTGGGGTCATGAAAGATGACGTCCTTGACGAGGAGGATTGTCTCCCTCAACTTTATCTTGTTGTGGAGGATCTCCATTTTCTTCTTGCTCTTGATGAACTTGAGGTGATTGTCGAGCTTGAGGAACTGGATGATGTACTCTTGATTGAAAAATCTTGTCTTGAACCTCTTCGCGAAGCGCTTTTTTTGGTCACGAGCTTGTCGGTTGCGTGTGGCTATGGCTCGACTTCATGCTCGGAGGGTACATTGCACCTCAAGTGCTTGATCTTCATGTAGTTGTTGTTCTTGACGTTGTGCCTCGGCATCTTGTTCATCTTAATGTTGTCTTGCTCATTCTTCCTCTTCTTGATGGCGTTGGCATTGCCGTTCTCGTACTTGCATCAAAGTAGCTTGGTTTTGACGGTGTCGTTGCTCTTGAGAGTCGTTGTCGTGTAGAGGGTTGCGGTTTGCTTAAAGATCTTGGTGCGCGGCACGTCGAAGAGTATTCGATGTCTGAGTACTTGAGCCAGAGACGGTGTCGTCGGAGTGTCGACTTGAGCGGCTCCATCTTGAGTAGGACGAAGTGGAAGAAGGATGATTGAGCAACAAAGCACGAATCTCGTCCATTCTTGAGTGATTCTCTTTTTTGTGGTCGTCGAGATTGTTGTCGAAGTAGTTTCTTGTACGTTGCTCGGGGAGTCACAAGTAGGTGGCGAGGTTGTCGATGCGTTCATTCATTGCTTGTTGCTCTTGATGCAAAGCACATTGTGCACCAAAGAGGTGGCTCTTTGTGACGTAGGAGGACATGTCATCGTCTTGCTCGATGAAGAGTGGGTTGGTAGAAGTACTTGGCCTATCCATCATTCCAAGCAAATATGTGAGTGGGAGAAAGAGAATAACTTATACCAAATGTACATTGACTGATGTTGAATACGGATCAACAATCACTCAAATGTGGAACAAGGAAATAGCACCATTGGTACCAATTCTTGTCGGTTTCTCACACCTATGCAAGTAAAAGCTTATGGTGGCGCTCGATTAGGATGGTGGCACAAAAATTGATGCAATTGTTAGTGACCTTCAATAATGTTGGAAAAGATTCACAAATTTGCAAATGCAACAAGTAGACCTATAGCAAGATATGGTACACGGAAACTCACACACAGAGAGATAATTGGGGTCATGCAACGAGCGAATGAGCCAAAATGTGGAAACCACGAAAATGCTCTTGTTGAACAACACTAGAGAGACGCTAGCATGATTGCACAATAGGCAGATATGAAGACTTGTGCACAACCTACTAAGCAAAAATGCAACGACTTGTATCCCAAGTATGCTCTACGTATGGTATTCTGATGATATGATCCAAGATGATCTAGTATGACAATTTTAATGTAGTATGATGCTATGGTTCTTGCTTAAAAGCACTTTGCTTATCTTTCCTTTTTGCTTAAAAGCTTGTTTGGCTCTTTCGCTTTTGAGCTCTTTTCTCATGCAATGCTTCACGAACCAAGATAGCAATTGTGTATGCGATGACAACTTTGTGACACAAAAGATGATACCAAGATATACACCACGATGATATGGTATGTATGCTACGGTAAGTATGACCACTAATGTGCACAAGTGACATTGCCGGCAATACTCAAAGGCTAGTCTCGATGGGTAAGATACGCAAAATTGGGCTATGATGGCTATACAATGCAATGGCAAGATTGTATAGTAATGGTGTATCACGATACCAAGAAGAGGTTACCGTTCTTGCTTACGATATGGTGTCAAAATGGTAGAGTGGTAGTTCTCGATGATGAATCCGTAGTGAAGATGAGCGGCGGTGATGTTGATGTTGAACCGTCCCTAAGTAGCCGAAACACGTTAGGAAACGGGAACTGCAACTCAAATTCTCAAAGAAAAATGTGGCAAAATTGTGTCAGAGTGTGAAATGAGTAAGCAATGGTGGTTGCGGAAAGCGATTGTGGTATTGGATTGTCTATGCAGAAGAGGAATGGGTATAGGAGTGCGTATGCGGAGGTGGAGTTGGAGAGATGGTGGTGGATGAACTGAAATTTTTAGTTTCGTCAGGAAACGTCGGACATTCGATGGAGGGCCGACGACCGGTGGTCGGATGTCCGGTGGTCAGGCGTGCGGTGACTTGCGGACGTTCGGTGCCTGGGAAGTTTTGGGCACGGGATGAACAGCTAGGGTTCGTGTAGGTGGTGGCGAAATCGGTCAAATCCTGGCGATTTTATGGATGGAAAATGTGGGGATGATGGGGGAAAGCTAGATCGACTCGTGGCAAAGCAAATCCATGGATCAAATCCAACAAAACTTCATCACACCAACAAAAAAAATTGGGGCTATTTTTGGTGGGGATTTTCCAAATTGGGGAAGAACACAACAAAATTAGGCTAGAAAACAACGAGGGGAGGCTCAAGCGTGATCAACGCGGCTCTGATACGAAAATGATGGAGGGTGGAACTCTATATGGCCAATCTTTCACGAAAGGAACGGATCCCGCGATGAACACGAAGAACACAAGTGGAGAACACGGAGGGGAAACACGAGAGAATCACTCAAACCAACAAGAACGATCACACATATGCTAGATCCTCAAACACAAAAGAGATACACGATCTGAATCCAACACAGAATGATACATAGGGTAACCGGTTCTTCTCCGAGAGGAGGTCATGAGGTCTTCCCGTTAGGGGTCTTGAATCCAAGTGGATCTTCTCCGAAGAGGTGACAGTCCCTCACGATGGACTAGATCTGTATGGATGAGTGAAGCTCTATCTCACATATGAGCTAACACAATGCTAACCCTAGAAACATGGAGGGAGGAGGTCTATTTATAATCTTAGTGGTCGAAGGGGTACATGGGCTTCAGCCCAACATGAAATGAACACACACACGTTGGACGTCCGACGGTTACTGGTCGTCTAGTGGCTCGCGAGGGTCCGGACGTCCGGTGCTTGTCGGAAGTCCACTGTTTTCCTTCGGACGTGCTTCGGTCGGACGTCCGGTCGGGGTTGGATGTACGGGGCATTGGTCGTCCGGTGGTGTTCAGAAATCCGCTGATTCGGCTCAGGTGAGGTGGTGCCGGTTGTTCGGTGGTGCACGGTCGTCCGGGCGCTGGAAGGTGTCGGACGTCCGGTCCTGGACGGGCATCCGCTCGCTGTAGCCTACGTTGGCTGTGACTTGGGTCGGCTGGGTCTTCAAGCACCAGACGTCTGGTCGAAACCGGTCATCCGGTGACTGGAGCTTCTTCGGCAGCTCTTTCTCTTGTCCCTCATCCTTGGTGTTCTCGTGCATCTTGTCCGTTGGGTGTAGCTAATTTGTGGCTTCCCTCCAAGTACATGATCACACATAGGGTCTCCGCATGAGGTACTAGCCATGTCTCATATGTCGGAAGTGGAAGTTCAGAGAGGAGCGAGTTCACCTTATCTTCGATAGCCTTTGCTTGGGCTCTTATCAGTGGTCCAAGTGGTGTCGTAGGAGACATAGGTAGGTCCATGGGGATGTCCTTGGGATGCCTCGCAGCACTCATGAAATGCTTATCCAGTGATCTTTGAATGCTCATGTGTCAGGACCCCGATTCTAAGTCACACCGATCTAGCCTGTAACACCTCATATCACTTTGCGGCCTCACGCACGGTATTCCCATGGGTGTCACCTTACCATGGCCCGGGACCATTTGCATGTTTTGGCTCATGTATATGATAGTGTCGCTAGCATCCATATGACAGAGAACCCGGGCCGGCATGACTAGTCGTGAACCCAAAGTGGCACTAACTTACGCAGACGTGCATACATGAATCAACATCAATCATGTTGGTCAGCAGCATGTGAATCCAGGCTGTAGCACTGGGCTAACAGGACTCCGGGAACACGGGCTATAGCAGGCTAAGCAGGACTCCGGTTGTCACCGCGTGACATTTCCCCGAAGGGACAGACACATGAACAAAGTGAATCACATGCCGGCCAGTCAAGTGTTCCAGAGCAGTAGTGCTAGGCTAGCAGGACTCCAGTGAACCGGGCTGTAGCGGACTACTATGGCTCATGGAAGCACAAGACTACATTTCGCCATAAGAGTGGCTACCAAGGATAAACAACTAGGTTGTCGGATCCCACACATACCAAGCATTTCAATCATACACACAATATGCTCGATATGTGTAAATACACCATGGCATCACAACATAACTCTACGACTCAAGTATTTATTCATTAGGCTCCGAGGAGCGAGATATTACAAACATGGGTCTCATGACCCAACATTCAGAGCATACAAGTCAAAGCACATGCGGAAGCTTAACTTGTCTGAGTACAGACAACTAAAAATGAAGAAGGCTGAGGAGCCTGACTATCTACCAGATCCCGCCGAGGGCACAAGATCGTAGTTGAGGTATCAAGCTAAACATCGAAGTCCACGTGGAACTACTAGCGAGACTGAAGTCTCTCTGCAAAACATAAAATAAGCAAACGTGAGTACAAGTGTACCCAGCAAGACTTACATCAGAACTATCTACACATGCTTCGGTATCAACAAAGGGGTGGTGGGGTTTAACTGCAGCAAGCCAGCTTTGACTCAGTGGTTATCCTGAACTACGACTACAAGTAACTCTTTTGAGGTGGCGCACACGAGTCCACATATTCACCATATCAATACACCACTATGGATCCGCTCCCATCTCCCTACGAGAACGCCATCCATAGCACTCACGCGTATCTTGCGCATTTTAGAGTATCCACTTTCACTTGTCTATGAACGATGCAAGGGGTCCAAGTTTCCATATCCGAGGAATACGGTTATTCGAATAGATAATGATAACCCTGCAGGGGTGTACTTCTTCACACACGCTCTCATCACTTATTGCCCTATAAACGTCATGTACCTTGGCAACCTTCAAGCGGAAGCCAGGCGAGGGTGTCGGCCACGACCTAACTAACCACACAAGTCTCTCGTCCAGGTTTATCGCCTACTCGGGTTCCATCCGCAAGGAGATCCGCCCGGGGTGTCGCTCACGGCCCCAAACGATGTGTGCAGGGTTCCCAAGCCCACCATCCGGGTGCCACTTGGTACACCGTGCCACTGTGCCTAGTCTGTCCCAAGCCCACCTGTACCGGGTGCCACTTGGTAGACTACTAACACTACCTACAAACACCAGAAACTAGTTGCAACTCCTGGACAGAGATCGAGTTTATTAATAAGCCGAGAGGGGCCGAGTTACCGGAACCCAATGTGTGGTAGTAACTGTTCATGGATCACAAACACAGAACTCAGTTCCTGAGAACGGCTGCAATGAGACAACCCACCATGTACTCCTACATGGCCTCTCACCGCTACCTTTACCAAATTGTGTTCACACACTTAGCTCTCAATAGTAGGACATGTTCACAACTTCCCAATTCATCCCCGATGAATCAGACCCGACTCAACTCTAAGCAATAGCAGGCATGACAAACAAGCATGAATGAATAGGCACATCAGGGCTCAAACAACTCCTACTCATGCTAGTGGGTTTCATCTATTTACTGTGGCAATGACAGGTCATGCAGAGGAAAGGCGTTCAACTACCGCATCATGTAATAGTTGAAACGTTGTTGTCCTAATGAAGTAAAAGCGAGCAGGAGCGAGAGAGTGGGATTGTATCGGAATGAACAAGGGAGTTTTGCTTGCCTGGCACTTCTGAAGATAGTATAGCTCTTCATCGGTGTCATCGATCACATCGTCGAAACCACGTCTACTGAGAGGGGGAAATTACCGCAAACAAGGAAGAATACAATCAATGCAATGCAACAATATGATGCATGATCATGACATGGCAATATGCTGTGATTTGGGTTAATGCAACAGAAAGTCATTTTAATTGAAGTGGAATTCAAAACTATATCAAATTCCAACTCCAAACCTATTGTGAAATTTGCCCTAATCATGTTTCATCATAAACAGTGAGGTTAACTTGATCAAACATGCATGAAAATGGTACAGATGGATTCCTTGAATTTTTCTGATAATTTTTCATATATAAATTATTTCATTTGGAGTTATAGATAATTTTCTATGATTTTTAGAAGTTTTGGGCATTTTCTGTAATTTCCTAAATAAACTTAAATCCAGAAAATAATTTATAGCGTCAGCATTACATCATGCTGACCTCATCAGGTCAACAGGTGCCGCCCAGGTCAGACCTAACCTGTGGGGCCTGCCGGTCAGTGACTAAGGGCTGGTTAGGGTCGCAGACAGGTGGGACTAGTCAAACGCCACGTCACCAAAGTCAACTCTGACGCGTGGGTCCCGCCTAGTTTAACTAAATCTAATCAAAAAAATAACCCGTGGTTATTTAGCTGGTGGGGCCCTAATGTCAGCGATTGGTGGGGTTTAATTAGCAGCGTCATCAGGCTCTAATGACAACCACGTCGGCGCCACGTCGGCAATCACCGGAGCCTGGCCGACGGTGACCCAAACGACAACGACGCGGCTCGGATTTGTGCCACGGGCAATGGTTTGGCGCATGGTTTGCGGCTACGGATTGCTGGCACACGCGCGCATCCATTCCAGCAAGCAGCAGCAGCTGGGATGGCGGGAGCTCGCCAGAACAGAGCTCGCGGCGGTGGCCGCAGTTCGGGCTTGAGCGGGCGCGGGGCTGCAGTGTGCTAGGAGGACAACTGAGGGGCTGGGAGGCCCCCGAGGAGTGCCCTGAGTGCGGTGACTCGCTCGGGAGCGAGCTGGGTGGCTAAAGCAGCGGCGGCGACATGGCCGGTGGCAGAAGCTCTCGGGCATGGCGGGGGATGGGGATAGAGTCCACAAACGCGAGGGGAGGAAGAGGGGTTTGCAGCAGTGTCTCACAGTGAGGTGGATGGTGCAGACGGCAGGGTCGAGGAGGCGATGGTTGTCACGAATCGACGACGGCGATCCACGGCGGCCGAGGGCGAAGACGACGATGGTGGCGATGAAGCAGGGCCTCCGAGCGTCGTGTAGCTCAGTGGAGAGGGTGAGGAAGATGTGGCAGAGCTTCTGGACCCAGCGGCAGGGCGAGGGGTGGCCGGTGGCCACAGGTATGGTGGTCGGCGTCGGCGAGCTCGTGTTCCTGCGGGAGAGAGGGAAAGCGGGTGAGAGTGAGAGAGTTGTGCATGGGGCGTGCGTGGCGTGGTCCGGGAGGTCCAGAGGGAGGCGGCAAGCAGGAGGTGGCCGGGGCGCGTGCTTGTGTGCGGTGGCCACGCGCCTCTCATCCTCCTAGCGGGAGGTTGAGGGTGACTGGCACTGCGCTGTGGGCTGGGCCGCACAGTAGCAGGCCGGCCAGCTAGACTGGTAAAACGCCAGGTATGGTTTCCCTCTTTTTGGTTTTTTTATTTTGTTATGTTTGTTTTGATTTAGTGTAGGCACTAAATCATTTTAATAAATTCTGAAAATTATTGTGGTTGTTAGATAAACTATTCCAGAGCTCCACAAATAACTTCAGAATATTTGGACCATTTAAAATATATATAACATTTAAATGGCTCCAACTCAAATACTTTTGTGTTAATTCAAGAATCCAAAAATGACCTAAAAATATATTCATCATTTTTAGCAGAGGTTTGCACCTTAACTAGAAATCATGAACTTTTCTTAGAGCATTTTGGGTTCATTGAAAAGATTTTATTTGAACCTATTTGAATTCATTTGGTGCTAGGGTTTATCAATCCCCAATTCAACTTTCAAAGAAATTTAGACATGATGCATGGATGCTTGTGCAACTATTTGCTATCAAATTCTAGGGCTGTGACATCATGCATGCATGCAATCTCGGTCGGGCCCCCCCATGTCGCTTCTTTATTTTCTGTAGCACAGGGTCATCGCCCTGGCTTTGTACAAGGGGTTACATGAAATTGAGGCAAGGCCTGTACAAAAGGGTGGCTGCCGGGCAAAGGCCCGACAGCCACACCTTACGGGTAGAACATGCCAAGATGCTCAATATTCCATGAGTTTTGCAACTGAGTGCCATGTCCGGTCTCCAGAGGGACTGCGCTAGGTCAGGTGACTCGTACTACCCGGTAAAGGCCTTCCCACTTCGGTGACAACTTGTGTGTACCCTTGGCGGACTGAACGCGCCTATGGACAAGGTCACCTTCCTCAAAACAGCAAGCATGAACCCTGTGGCTATTATAGCGACACAGGGCTTGCTGGTAGCATGTAGCACGAGTAACAACCTGTAGACGGTTCTCCTCGAGTAGCACAGCGTCGTCACGCAGGTGCTAATCTTGCGCTACTTCATTGTAGGAAAGCACTCGAGGCGACCCGTAAATGAGTTCTGTGGGGATAACTACTTCTGCCCCATAGACCAGGGAGAAGGGAGTCTGCCCGGTAGCTCAGTTTGGTGTCGATCTGAGGTACTAGAGAACTACCGGTAGCTCCTTGATCCACCGCCTGTCGTGCTTCTACACCGTATCAAAAGTTCTCTTCTTGGGTCCATGCAACACTTCAGTGTTTGCCCTCTTAGCTTGTCCATTGCTCTAGGGGTGTGCCATACAGGCAAATGAGATCTTGCATCCGAGGGCATGAACATATTGCATGAAGGCGCGGCTCGTGAATTGGGTGCCGTTGTCGGTGATGATCCTTGCCGGAACTCCAAAATGACACACCAATTCTTTCAAGAACTTGATAGCTGACTGAGTAGTCACCTTTCTCACGGCAGTCACTTCCGGCCACTTTGTAAACTTGTCGATAGCAACAAACAAGAATTCAAAGCCCCTGATTTCTTGGGGGAAGGGGGCCGAAGGTATCGAGCCCCCAGACTGAAAATGGCCATGATAGAGGCATTGTTTGAAGAGCTTGGGTAGGTAGGTGTGTTTTCTTGGAATGGACCTGGCAGGCTTCACACGTTGTGACTAGCTCGACCGCATCTTGGAGGGCTGTGGGCCAATAGAATCCTTGACGGAATGCTTTCCCACTCATCTTTAATTTTTCTAGGGATAGAAACTTCTAATTCAAGCTTTTCTTCAAAAGGTTGCATCATGGCATCAACGATATGTTTAGCAAAAGCTTTGTTTTGATTAAAAGCATGAGGAGAATTCAACATGGATTGTAACAAGGAAATACAATCTATTAAAGAACAATTCTTATAATTAAATTCCTTGAGATCCAAAAGAGTGGGTTCATTGCTACCAAAAGTTTTGACCTCTCCAATCCCACTTTTATGAATTTTTGCATCAAGATCTAAAACTCCGAATCATTGCAACGCCTTTTAACTAAAGTTGACTCATCTCCAGTCCCATCTTTGTCAAGATTTATATTGGAAAACACAGATTCAATAGGAGTCACATCAATCACAGATCCTCATCATTATTCTCACAGAAACTAGAAGAACACGCTTTTATAAACCAATCTTTTTTTGAACGCATCTTAGCGGTTCTTTCTTTGCACTCATCAATGGAAATTCTCATAGCTTTGAGAGACTCATTGATATCATGCTTGGGTGGACTAGATCTAAGTTTCGAAGATTCAACATCAAGAGAAATTCTATCCATGTTGCTAGCCAAATCATCAATCTTGAGCAATTTTTCTTCAATCAAAGCATTGAAATTCTTTCACGAACTCATAAATTCTTCAACACTATTCTCAAAATCAGAGGGCATCTTATTATAATTTCGATAAGAGTTGTTGTAGGAATTACCATAATTATTAGAGGAACTACTAGGGAACGGTCTAGGATTAAAATTACCTCTATACGCGTTATTACAAAAATTGTTCCTACCAACAAAATTCACATCCATAGATTCATTATTATTTTCAATTAAAATAGAAAAAGGCATATCATTAGGATCAATAGAAGCACTCTTGCTAGCAAGCAATTTCATAAGCTCATCCATCTTTCCACTCAAAACATTAATCTCTTCAATTGCATGCACTTTTTTACTAGTGGAAGATCTTTCGGTATGCCATTGAGAATAATTAACCATATATAATATTATCTAGGAGTTTAGTAGCTTCTCCTAAAGTAATTTCCATAAAAGTACCTCCCGCGGCCAAATCTAAAAGGTTTCTAGAAGCAAAATTCAATCTGGCATAATTTTTTGTATAATCATCCACAAATTCAAACCATTAGTAGGGTAATTTCGTATCATTAATTTCATCCTTTTCCAAGATTGGGCAACATGTACATGATTAAGTTGCTTAAAATTCATAATATCACTCCTAAGGGAGATGATCTTAGTGGGAGGAAAATACTTGGAAATAAAAGCATATTTACCCTTATTCCATGAATCGATACTATTTTAGGTAAAGATGAAGACCAAGTTTTAGCACGATCTCGAAGTGAGAACGGAAATAGCTTCAATTTAACAATATCATTATCCACATCTTTTTTCTTTTGCATATCACCCAAATCAACAAAATTGTTTTGATGGGATGCGACATCTTCACTAGGAAGGACAAAAATTGATCTTTCATAACAAGATTCCACAAAGCAGCATTAGTTTCAAAGATTACGCAGTACTAGCGGGAGCAATCGGAGTACTAATAAAATCATTACAATTGGTATTGGAAAAGTCACACAGTTTGGTATTCTCTTGAGTCATCATGACAAAGCGAGCAGTCCAACACACGAGCACACAAAAAGCAAGCGAAGAAGACGAACGGAAGAGGGGCGGAGAAAAGGTGAACCTTTTCAAAAATCATTTTAGAAGTGGGGGAGAGGAAAATGAGAGGCAAATGGAGAATAATGTAATGCAAAGGATGAGAGGTCATGATGGGTACTTGGTATGTCTTGACTTGGCGTCGATCTCCCCGGCAACGGCGCCAGAAATTCTTCCTGCTACTTATTGAGCTTGCGTTGGTTTTTCCCTTGAGGAGGGAAGGGTGACGCAGCAAATTAGAGTAAGTATTTGCCTTAGTTTTGAGAACCACAGTATTAATATGTGACGGGAAAGCACGACCACCTATGGGACCAGGAGGTCCCTTGCTGGTTCGGCAAGGGCGCAACGTGTTGCACAAATAGTAGACAAGCGTGGGGCAGAACGACAGAGATCACACATGCAATTTTTCCCAGGTTCGGGCCGCCGTGAGGCGTAGGGCCCTACTCCTGCTTTGGTGAATTGATGGTGGAAAGGTGGTGGTGGTGCATAGTACACTTTCCCGGGAAGTGTTGCCTCAGGCAGTAGCGACTACGCGCGTGGGGGGTGTGGGTTATCCAACCTTCTAACCCTTGTACGGTTGCCATGGGCCTCCTTTTATAGATCAAGGGGTTACCACAGTGGCAAAGTAGTCATTATGCATTGATAAGACAATGGACAATATTATCATACCTAACTCTGCCGGCTGACAAGGCGCATTAAATGCACTTCTCGATGTCACATCGTTGGTTTCCCGGCAAGGCTTGCCGGGTGTCATCTGTGGGTTTCTACTGTAGGAAATGGCTGCCATGTGGCGAACGGCTGCCACTTAATCACTTTGCGGCTTGACACCGTGCTGATCGACAACGTGGGTCATGGTAGAGTGGTTGGTGAGGTGGTTGCGCCTCCGTGAGCCCCGGCAGGCCCTGGCGGGGTGCTTTGGTTGTCTGTTTCTGGGGGTGGCCTCGCTCCTTGCTGGGCTCACCTGCCCGGCAAGGGAGGCTTATCTCTTGGCAATACCTTGTTTCTGTGACTCGATCTTGGCCCTTCTGATCTGCATGTTGGTCCTTCAAATCTCTTGGGTTCTTGCACTCTAACTTCGGCTGGTGCTTCAATCTTATTCCCGTGCTTGTGCACAGTCTGGGCAAAAGACCCAGGGTTTGTTGCACCGATAGAAGCCCCGGGCCCTGCCCCGAACGCGTTGCCGAGCATCATCAGGGTAGGGCCTAATAAGTGCACACGCGAGGGTTGCTGAAGAGGCTAGTTTCTTTAAGTTTTTTCTTCACTTATTTATTAGCTTTGATTCCGGGCCAGTTCCTGGTTTCTCCGCACGTCGTGCACAACGTTACGAAAGAATTTCGATCGTGGCCTATGGATTCTCCCCACCCCACGATCATGGGGCAGAAACTGCCATCCCACTTGCCTCCCGTTTAGCGCGCACCCGCCACGTGCTCCGCATGCATTGGGCGTGGTAGGTGGTGGATGCGGAGGGCACGGGGAGGCATGCCATGGCTGAAAACTGTGCACCGATGGTTGGAGCAGAGGGACGGCCTTGATTCTCAAAGTCACATAGGGCGCGAGGCGGCCACTTCCCGTATTAGGAGCTAGCACCCCTGCCCCGTTTCCCTATCAAAGGGGCGGGGTAGCGCTTCTCCGCACACACTTCTTCTTCTTCTTCTTATTCTTCACCGCAACCCTTCCCTTCTAGCCATGGTGAGAGGGAGAGGGCATGGCGGTGTCCTGGCAGCGGTGACGAGGGCTTCTACTCGACAGCGTGTCCCTCCTCCCCTGGACCTTGTGGCGGCAGAACCGGATGCGTGGGGAGGAGGAAGGGGGCGAGGTCGAGGTCGCCGTAGAGCTCGAGGAGGAGGACAGGGCGGTGCCTTAGTGGCGCCCACATCGGCGGCTCCTCCCCCGTTGGAAGGCCATGTTGGTGACCAACCTCAGGAGTTCATCATCAGGCTATACAAGCCCTTGTGTGGTCATCTTCGCCTTCCAACTCCCTTCGTACGGGAGATGGATCCCAAACAACCACGCGCTCTAAGGTTGCATATGAGGGGCTGCGGGAACGGCATCATGCGGGTTGATGTCGATTTTCCCACCCCTCACGTGATGTACCTCCTTCGTGGTTGGAGGACCTTTGCTCATGCCCATAGCATCTCGGAGGGGCACATTCTTTAGTTCAAGTTAATGGAGAGCGACCTACTCTCCGTCAATATCTTCGGGTGCTCGGGAGGTCGCTTAGGGTGATGCATGGAGAGCTCGACCAACGACGAAAGCTCCTCCTCGAGCGAAAGTGATGAGGAGGACAGTGATGGTGATGACAACGGCAGCAGGCGGGGGAGCGACGACTCTGACTCCGGCTGATCGCCGCCCACACCATCTTCATCCAGCGGCAGCACCATCATCTACATCTGCATCTCCTCCCCGACAATGTTATTTGCTGGGGTGTTGGATGCAGAGGTGCGGATGGTGCTCCCGGGCTCCTCCAGCAGTCTTCTAGCTAGACCCCGGCAGGCTTCCTCTCGAGCTGCAGCTCAGTTAGCCCTGCTGGGTCCTGCTGGCCCTAGTGACGGTGGTCGACGGGGCCAGTGCCGTGCTCACCATCAAGGGTTCCCTTGCCCTCCCGTTCCCACTGGGCTACCTCTCTTGGAGCCCAAGGGGAGCGGGTCGGGCTCCCACCCAGGCGCTCCTTTTGCCCTCCTTGCCTTCGACGGCCGTGCCTAGGAGAGGGACAAGAAATGGCATTACAGAGCACTTATCTTTTCTCAATATTGAATATGTAGGCACTTGCCAAATTTTAATTCAAATAATGTAACCTCTCGTGTCCATGTTTGTGTTCTATAATGCTTGTACTTGTATCAGCATATTAATGAGAAAGATGAACCCTGCCGGGAACCCATGCATGTGTATGTCCATGCAGAGGTTGGATGCCTATTTAATACAATTAAACGAGTTTTCACCGATAGGTTATCTTGCCGGTACCCTCTTCGTCTGCGGAAGAACTGTGTCTGCTGGGGAACAGACAGAGGGACTAGCCCCCAACCAACTCCTTTTTACCAAAGGGCACTGTGACCATCCTGACTGAAGCAACATTTGAGTCATGGATGGGAGCACCTAGGTCTTAAAAAGGGTGGCGAGGATTTCTAATGCACAAGTTATAGCTTACAGAACAATAACGGACAGGAGGTAGAACTTAACTATTTTGGCTTGCCAGGGATCGCTGTGTCGGGCAATCTTCTCAACTCTTGTCGAAGCCAAGTTTAAGGTGGGAACCTACAACTACATGCAGATGAGAATGAATGCAGGATGCGATCCTATCTATTTGCATATGCAAATGCTCATTGATGTAGGATGGAACCCTATACGGCTGATCTTTCCCGAAAGGAGCGGATCCCGTGATGAACACGAATAACACAAAGGGAGAACACGGAGGGGAAACACAAGAGAATCACTCAAACCAACAAGAATGATCACACATATGCTAGATCCTCAAACACAAAAGAGATATGTGATCCGAATCCAACATAGGACGATACATAGGGTAACCGGTTCTTCTCTGAGAGGAGGTCTTGAGGTCTTCCTGTTAGGGGTCTTGAATCCAAGTGGATCTTCTCTGAAGAGGTGATGGACCCACGCGATGGAGTAGATCCGGATGGATGAGCAAAGCACTATATCACATATGAGCTAACACAACGCTAACCCTAGAAAGAGGGAGGAGGAGGTCTATTTATAGTCTTAGTGGTCAAAGGGGTACATGGGCTTCGGCCCAACACGAAATCAACACACACACACGTCGGACGTGTAGAGGGTACCGGTCGTCCGGTGGCTCGCGAGTGTCCGGACATCTGGTGCTTGTTGGAAGTCCGCTGTCTGGTTTGGACGTGCTTCGGTCAGACGTCTAGTAGGGGTCGGAAGTCCGCTGATTCGGCTCTGGTGAGGTGGTGCCGGTCGTCCGGAGGTGCACGATCGTCCGGGCGCTGGGAGGTGTCGGTCATCCGGTCCTTGACGGGCATCCGCTCGTTGTAGCCTGCGTTGGCTGGGACTTGGGTCGGCTAGGTCTTCAGGCACCGGACGACTGGAGCTTCTTCGGCAACTCTTTCTCTTGTCCCTCATCCTTCGTGTTCTCGTCATCTTGTCCGTTAGGTGTAGCTGATCTGTGGCTTCCATCCAAGTACCTGATCACACTTAGATTTCCGCATGAGGTAGTAGCCATGTCTCATGCGTAGGAAGTGGAAGTTCGGAGAGGAGCGAGTTCACCTTATCTTCGATAGCCTTTGCTCGGGTTCTTGTCATTGGTCCAAGTAGTGTCGTAGGAGACGTAGGTAGGTCCATGGGGATGACCTTGGGATGCTCCGCATCATCTCCCCCTCCTTGGGAGAGATCCAACCTCGGATTAAAATCTTCATCACCATGGTAGGGCGACAGATCCTTGATGTTGAAGACGTTTCTCACGTTGTACTTGTCGCGTGGGAGGTCGATCTTGTAAGCGTTGCTGTTGCAGCGTGCTAGCACCTTGAAGGGTCCATCGGCTCGTGGTAGAAGTTTGGACTTGCGCTCATTGGGGAAGCATTCCTTGCGAAGGTGTAGGCACATGAGATCTCGAATGTTGAATATCATGGGTTGCTTGTTGACGTTGAGCTTGGTCGCGAGTCGTTGTACTTGGTGCTCGATGGTGTACCTTGTATCTTCATGCAGCTTCTTGAGATAGTTCACTTGTTCACTCACGTCCATATTGATGCACTCTTGTAGTGGTAGAGGGAGAATGTCCAATGGGGACAACGGGTTGAATCCGTAGATGACCTCAAACGGGGACTTGCCGGTAGTTGAGTGTCTTGCGCGGTTGTAGGCATACTCGACGATCGGTAGGCACTCTTCCCACTCCTTGATGTTCCTCTTGATCAACACGCGTAGTAGGGTGGAGAGTGTTCGGTTCGTCACTTCCGTTTGGCCGTTGGTTTGCGGGTGGTATGCCCTGGAGAATAGTAGCTTGATTCTGATCATGGCGCATAGGGTGTTCCAAAAGTAACTCGAGAACTTGATGTCGCGGTCTGAGACAATCGTCTTTTTCACTCCATGTAGTCATAAGATTTCCCTACAAAAGAGATTTGCAACATGTGAAGCATCGTCTATCTTGTTGCAAGGAATGAATTGAGCCATCTTGGACAATCGGTCCACAACAACAAACACAGAATCCTTTCCATTTCTAGTTCTAGGCAAATCAAGCACAAAAATCCATGCTAATATCTTCGCATGGGTGATATGGAATTGGAAGGGGTGTATATAGACCATGAGATTGAGCTTTGGACTTTGCTTTGCGACATGTCGAACATCAGGTGGTGAAACATGAGATGTCGCGTGACACCTTGGGCCAATAGTAGTTCTTGGAGAGTTTAGCAAATGTCTTGTCACGTCCAAAATGTCCCATTAGTCCTCCTCCATGAGATTCTTGCAAAAGTAACAAACAAAGAGAAGACTCGGGGATGCAAAGTTTGTTAGCTCTCATAAGATAATCATCTTTGATGTAATAGCGTTCCCAAGCTATATGCGTCAAACATTTGGCATAAAGAATAGCAAAAGTAGGACCATGCGCATACAAGTCTTTTATGTGCTCAAAGCCTATGGCATTCAATTCAAGTTGAGTAACAAGCATGCATATACGGGAAAATGCATCTACCACAACATTGTCCTTGTCTTTGATATACTTGATGACATAAGGAAATGAGTCGATGAATTCACTCCATTTAGCGTGATGTTTGTTCAACTCAGTTTGACCCTTAAGGTACTTAAGCGTTTCATTATCGGTATGAATGATAAATTCATGAGGGCGAAGGTAATGTTCCCATTCATGCAAAACTCGCACTAAAGCATATAGCTCTTTGTCATAGATGGGGTAATTGAGTTGCGCTCCGGAAAGTTTCTCACTAAAGTAAGCTATGGGGCGCTTCTCTTGCGTTAACACACCTCCTATGCCATTACCACTAGCATCGCAATGAATTTTTAAAGGTTTGTCAAAGTTAGGTAATGCAAGCACGGGGGCATGAGTAAGAAAATTCTTACGCTCATTGAATGCACTATCTTGAGATGGTCCCCAAACAAAGGGTGCATTCTTCTTACTGAAAGCATGTAAAGGAGAAGCAATGGTGCTAAAATGCTTAACAAATCCACGGTAGAAACCAGCTAACCCAAGAAAGCTACGCACTTGTTGCAAGTTGGTTGGTTGGGGCCAAGATTTAATAGCATCGATCTTAGATTCATCAACATGAACACCCTTAGAAGACACAACAAAACCCAAGAAAACAAGCTTATCAACACTAAAAGGGCATTTGTCCATATTAGCATAAAGGTGCTCTTTTCTAAGAGTTTATAGCAAAGTTAGAAGGTGGGTGACATGGTCTTTTATAGATTTGCTAAAGACGAGAATATCGTCAAAGTAGACCACAACAAATACACCAATATAAGGTCGAAAAACAAAATATATGAGTCTCATGAAAGTACCGGGTGCTTCGAATAAACCCATTGGCATAACAAGCCATTCATATAAGCCAAATTTGGTCTTAAATGCGGTTTTCCATTCATCACCTTCTTGGATGCGTATTTGATAGTAGCCACTTTTAAGGTCAATTTTAGAGAAAATGGTGTCCCCGCTAAGCTCATCTAGCATATCATCTAGGTGTGGAATAGGGTAATGATAACGCACGGTAATAGCATTGATAGGACATCAATTGGAACACATGCGATATGTACCATCTTTCTTGGGAACAAGGATTACCGGAATGGCACAAGGGCTCAAACTTTCTCGTACATGGTCATTGTTGATGAGTTGTTGTACTTGCCGTTGGATCTCCTTAGTTTCCTCGGGGTTGACGTGGCAGGGAGCCTTGTTTGGAAGAGGCGCTCCGGGGATGAGGTCGATTCGGTGCTCGATGCCTCATAGTGGAGGAAGACCCGGAGGTAGCTCGTCGGGGAAAACATCTTGGAATTCCTGCAATAGAGAAGATAACACTAAAGGTAGATTGTGGTGCGTCATCCTTGCACAAAAGGACATAGTGCATGACACTTGATGGGTTCTCACACACTTCTCTCATCTCACGTTTGGTGGCAAATAGAACTAAGTTCTTCTTGTCGCTCATCGTCGAGGCACTCAATTTGGGCTTGTGGTGCTCACTCTCTTTTTGTTGGTTTGCTCTCTCACTATTTTCTCCATGATGGATGGTTTGCTTGTCGGCGATCACTTGGCTTGGAGACATAGGTCGAAGGACGTACTCCTTTCCTTTCATCCTGAAGCTATAGTGGTTTGTTCGACTGTTTGGGATGACACCTCAATCAAATTGCCATGATCGTCCAAGGAGGAGGTGGCAAACCGACATCAGAATGACATCACACTCCAAAAGTGTCTTCGTATGCTCCGATCTTGAAAGAGACTTGCACTCTGTGCTCGACCTAGATAGTGCCGTAGTGTAACACCTCGGATGTAACTTGCCATATTTGTAACTCCGACTCTGCCATTTTTGGCTTTAAGTTATGAGATTTCCCTTGGTGGTTGTGTTTTGTCTTTGTTTTTCATTTAGTTCATGTCATGCATTCCATATCATGTCATCATGTGCATCTCATTTGCATACGTGTTCGTCTCTTGCATCCGAGCATTTTCCCCGTTGTCCGTTTTGCAATCTGACACTCCTACGTGCATCGGCGAACCCCTTTTGTCTCTTTTTGTGAGCGTGTGTTATGATCTGTACTTATAGGATGTTGTTTGCTTGCTCTAAACATGGCTTCCTGATGTTATTTTCTGGCATGTTAGTATTTTCACCAAGTCTGTGAAGCTGTTATCTTTTGCACTTTTGACATTCTTGTTTGAACCTGCTCTTGTGTGATTTAGCCATAGCTCAGTGTTCATGTTTTGTCAAGAATCCTGAGTAAATCACTGCCATATTCCTTGTTGATATGTTGGAGTGCATTAGCTTAGTTTCTTGTTGCATTCTAGATGGCATCGTGTTGTTAATCTCAGAATTGTCCCATTCTTGTTTTGCTTGCCATTTGCAAACCGTGCCTCCGTTTCTGGTGATCTTTATATCAATTTTGACCAAAATCATCTCATCTTTCCAGCGGCACACTAGGTTTGCCAAGTTGATGCCTCGATCAATCTTTTCCTTCTGGAGCACGCATAGGCATTGCATATCACGTCTCACATATCATGCCATGTTTTTGCATCATGTTGCCTGTGCATTGCACCGAGATTGATTGTTGGTCCTTTTGCCTGAGTTCTTGCTTTGGGTAGAGCCAGGAGACGAGTACGTGATCGAGGAACCTATTGAGTAAGCTAACGAGGATCAAGCTTTCGACCACTCTGAGATCTTTGCAAGAAAGATGACCATACCCTCGAAATCACTTCTATCTTTGCTTGCTAGTTGTTCGCTCTATTGCTATGCCGTGATACCTACCACTTGCTATATCATGCCTCCCATTTTTCCATCTCAAGCCTCTAACCCACCTTTTCCTAGCAAACCGTTGTTTGGCTATGTTACCGCTTTGCTCAGCCCCACTTATAGCGTTGCTAGTTGCAGGTGAAGTTGAAGTTTGTTCCTTGTTGGAACATGGATATTGTTGGGATATCATTATTATCTCTTATTTATTTTAATGCATCTATATACTTGGTAAAGGGTGGAAGGCTCGGCCATATGCCTGGTGTTTAGTTCCACTCTTGTTGCCTTAGTTTCCGTCATACCAGAGTTATGTTCCTTGATTTTGCGTTCCTTACGCGGTTGGGTGTTATGGGAACCCCTTGACAGTTCGCTTTGAATAAAACTCCTCCAGCAAGGCCCAACCTTGGTTTTACCTTTTGACACCTAAGCCTTTTCCCTTCGGTTCCGCAGACTAGTGCTCCTCTAAGTGTTGGTCCAAACTAGAGCCCCTTGCAGCGCCACCTCGGGGAAACTTGAGGGTTGGTTTTGTTGTACAGATTACTTATCCGGTGTGCCCTGAGAACGAGATATGTGCAGCTCCTATAGGGATTTTTCGGCACATTCGGGTGGCTTTGCTAGTCTTGTTTTACCATTGTTGAAATGTCTTGTAACCGCTATTCCGAGTCTGATCGAGTCTTCCTGGGAGAAGGAATATCCTTCGTTGACCGTGAGAGCTTGTGATGGGCTAAGTTGGGACACCCCTGCAGGGTTTTGGACTTTTGAAAGTCGTGCCCGCTGTTATGGGCAGATGGGAATTTGTTAATATCCGGTTGTACAAAACTTGACACTTAACTTAATTAAAATGAATCAACCGCATGTGTAGCCATGATGGTCTCTTTTCGGCGGAGTCCGGGAAGAGAACATGGTCTCGTGTTATGCTTGAATGTAAGTAGCTTCAGGATCATTTCTTGATCACTATTAGCTTCTCGACCGTGCTTTGCTTCTCTTCTCGCTCTCATTTGCATAAGTTAGCCACCATATATGCTAGTGCTTGCTGCAGCTGACCTCAATACCCTTTTCCTACCCTTAAGCTTAAATAGTCTTGATCTAGCGGGTGTGAGATTGCTGAGTCCCCTTGACTCATAGATACTTCCAAATAGATGCAGGTGCTGATGATGCTAGTGTAGGGGATGCTACCGAACTCAAGTGGGAGTTCGGCGAGGATCCGGGCCGTTACTATGTTTCTTTTCCGGATGATCAGCAGAGGAGCCCAGTTGGGGCGATCGGGGATCTAGCATTTGGGGTTGTCTTTGTTTATTTTTGTTCCATAGTCAGACCTTGATTGTATTCTGGATGATGTATGGACTATTTATGTATGGTGTGAAGTGGCGAGTGTAAGCCGACTATTTATCCCTTTCTTATTCAGTACAAAGGATGTGTAAAGATTACCCCTCTTGCGACATGCCTACCATGGGGCTATGCCTCTAAGTCATATGCCGAAACATGGGAGATATAGCCGCATTGTGGGTGTTACAAGTTGGTAATCAGAGCCTTCCCTGACTTAGGAGCCCCCTGCTTGATCGAATCGCTGACGTTGTTGAGTCTAGAAGAAAATGTTTTGAGTCTTAGGATCATATATATCGGAGAGTAGGATTCTTTTTACTCCTCAGTCCCTTCATCGCTCTGGTGAGGCCTCCTGATGTAGAGTTTTGACTCTTCTCTCCTCAAATTTCACGAAAATAAATTTAGGATCACGCAGGTATCTTGGAATCATTCCGATGGTTTTGTGAGGAGAACATTGTTTTTGGTGTCTCCTGACATTTAGGGGTTGTGACAGTGTCCCGGGGAGTTGAACTCCGAGGTGTTGTCATCACGATTTTATCGTTTTAGTTCTGGAATACCTGAGTTCGGCGACATCGAAAATCTGTTTTATGCAGTTGTTGGTGAGATAACCTCAACGCCACCCAGTACTAGGGCGGGAGTTCGGGAGTATTGCCATAACTCGTATAACGGATGCTTTTCGAAGGTTGAGGTAAATGATTTACAAAGGTTTCTTGATTATGTGTTGAAGGATGGATACAGCTGGATGTAGGATTTGCTAGTTTTGGGTGAGATATTATGCTTCCCGTGTATCCCCGACACCTGATTGCATAACTAGAAAGTTTCGAGAGTTTCATAGGTGGAAATTCATGTAGTTCTAGTATTTCTTCCCGCAGATATTTGGTTTGTGATTGGGTAATCCTTACCAATTCTTTCTTCATATTCGTACGTTGTTGATTTATTCATCTACCTTTATCTAAGTGGCTTCTCAACTTTAAGGAAGTGTGATGATTTACTTCGGAATTCATTTGTTCTTCCCTGTTTGAATGTTAAGGCTATATGTTGCAATTTCGATCCATTGATTCAGCTTGAATATATGTCTTTAAAGATACTAACGAATGTCAACCTCTTCGGGATGGCTCCTCCAACGCGTCGGACCGCGATGATGGGGATCAGTCGAACCCTCCGCCACCACCTCCATCTCTGGGGGCATGGCAAGCTGTCATGGCAAGAGCACAACCAAGGGCAAGGCAACCATGGAAATCAAGGCCAAGGCAACAATCAGCCTCAGTTTTCTACCCTCAACTAGTTCCTCGCAAACCAGCCGAAGTCCTTGAGCAACTATGTCGAGGCCACAGACGCCGACGACTGGCTCGTGGATATCTGCAAACATTTCGAGTGTAGCAATGTCAGGCCTAAGGACTTTGTCAAGTTTGCTTTATTTCAACTCAAAGACCAAGCTGCTGAGTGGTATCAATAATACAGAGATTCCAGAGGAGGTCGTGTGATTACCTGGGATGATTTCCGCGGGGACTTCAAACCTCATCACATTCCATAAAGTGTTGCTGAGAGTAAGCGTGAGGAGTTCCGCAATCTCAAGCAAGGCAGCATGTCCGTGTATCAATACAATATCCAGTTTCAGAAACTCGCTCGCTTCGCTAAACAAGACGTCTGTGATGAAAAGAGCATGATTTGTCAATTCAGAGGTGGCCTCAGAGAAGATCTGCAATTAGCTCTCGTGCTTCTTGAGCCACCAAGTATGATGAATTCTACAACATGGCACTAAAGCAGGAAGCTGCTCAGCTCAAGTGCGAGGCATCTAAGAAGAGAGTCAGGGACACAATTCAATCTTCTTATTCATCACAAGTGGCAGCTAAGCAACAGAAGTTCTGGTTGCCACCTCCTCATCCGTTTCGTCAACCCTACCAGCAGAAGAGCAAAGGTGGCAGTGGATCTTCCCACCCACCCAACCCAGGCTATCAGAACAAAGCTCAGTCTCATACTCCAAGGTCAAGTGCTCCTTATCACCGTCCACTCTCAGAGGTTACTTGCAACAAGTGTCAGCAGAAAGGGCACTATGCAAACAAGTGCTTCAAACAAAGGCGCCTTCCGCCTCCTCCTCCTATGAGATCTGCCAGCAATGAAGTGGCCAAGCATAATACCAAGCATGCTAAGGTCAACATAGTGAACGCAGCTCAGGCAGAGGACTCTTCAGAAGTGATCATGGGTAACCTTCCTGTTAATGATATTCCTGCAAAAGTCTTATTTGATACTTGTGCATCGCATTCTTTCATTTCAAGACCTTTTGTGGCTATGCATGATTTGGTTACTTAAGTATTGCCGAGACCTTTGTCTATTGTTTCTCCGGCTAAACAAATGACTTCTCGAGTATTCGATCAGGATTCCGTTATTAAGATGGGCGACTATAAATTTCTATCTTCTCCTATTGTTCTTGGTGATTCAGATATTGATCTAATTCTTGGCATGGACTGGCTTTCTAAGCACAATGCTCAGCTTGATTATGCTGCCAGGTAGATTCAATTGACACACTCATCTGAGGATGTGATCATCTATGCTGGTCGGGTTGATACCATTTGACTATTTTCTCTCAATGAGAAGGGCGAGTTGAATGCCATCTCTCATATTCCAGTCGTTTGTGAATATCAAGACATCTTTCCAGAAGAGCTTCCAGGAATGCCTCCTCACTGGCCATTTGAATTCGTTATCGATCTTGAGCCTGGCACGAAACCTGTTTGCAAACGTCCTTATAAGTTTGGACTAGAAGAATTGAAGGAGTTGAAGAAACAACTCGATGAACAATAGCGTATGGGTCTGATCGGACCGAGTTCTTCTCCATGGGGTTGTGGTGTTCTTTTTGTCAAGAAGAAGGATGGAACAGAACGACTCTGCGTCGACTACCGTCCATTGAACAAGAAAACAATAAAGAACAAGTACCCACTTCCCAACATCAATGAGCTTTTCGAGCAACTTAAAGGTGCCCACGTATTCTCCAAGCTTGACCTCCGTATGGGTTATTATCAGATTCACATTCGTGAACAGGATATTCCCAAGACAACATTCAGGACAAGCTATGGTTCTTATGAATATACTGTCATGTCTTTCGGCCTTGTCAATGCCCCTCCAACGTTCTCTCGCATGATGAACTTCATCTTCAACCCTTACACAGATGATTTCGCCTTGGTGTATCTCGATGATATTTTGGTCTTTTCCAAGAATAAGGAGGATCATGCCAAGCATTTGAGGTTGGTACTCGACAAACTCAGAGAGCATAAATTCTATGCGAAGTTTTCCAAGTGTGAGTTTTGGCTTGATGAGGTTCTCTACCTTGGTGGTATCATCTCTGCCAAGGGCATCGCTGTTAATCCTGAGAAGGTGTCTGCAATTGTAAATTGGGAACCGCCTCAGAATGTCAAGCAGCTCTGCAGTTTTCTTGGGCTTGCAAGCTATTGTCGAAGAGAAGTTAGTCACAGCTCTTATCTTGACTCCTCCTGATGAATCCAAGCCTTTTGAAGGTTTCTGTGATGCCTCCCTGCAAGGTCTCGGTTCTGTGTTAATGCAAGAGAAGAAAGTTGTGGCTTATACCTCTCGCCAGTTGAAGCCCAACGAAAAGAACTACCTCACTCATGACCTTGATTTGGCGGCAGTTGTACATGCTCTATTAACGTGGATACATCTCTTGTTGGGAAGGAAAGTGGACACCTTCACTGATCACAAGAGCCTCAAGTACATCTTCACTCAACCCAACCTCAACCTCAGGCAGACTCGTTGGGTCGAAATGATTCAAGAATACAATCCGAGTATTTAATATACTCCAGGCAAGGCCAATGTCATTGTAGATGCTTTGAGCAGGAAGGCTTACTGCAACAGCTTAATTCTCAAGCCCTTCCAACCGGACCTTTGTGAAGCTTTCCGCAAACTGAATCTCCAAGTTGTTCCTCAATTCTTTCTTACCAACCTCCAAGTCTCTCGTACTTTGGAAGATCAAATTCATGAGGCAAAACTTCTTGATGCCATGGTGAAGAAGGTGAAAAATGGTATTGCCAAGAGCCAACCCAAATACAAGTGCTATCGCATTGCTGACAAAGACACTCTATTCTTCGAGGATCGAATTGTGGTTCCTAAAGGTGATCTATGGAAAGTCATTATGAACAGGGCGCACAATTCCCATCTATCCATTCATCCTGGTAGTACGAAGATGTACCATGACCTCAAGCAGTCGTATTGGTGGACTCGAATGAAGCGAGAAATTGCTCAATTCGTAAATGAATGTGATGTCTGCAGTAGGGTGAAAGCAGAACACCAACGGCCAGCTGGTCTCCTCCAACCTCTTGCTATTCCAGAATGGAAGTTTGATCATATTGAGGTGGACTTCTTAACTGGATTTCCCAAGTCCAAACGTGGAAATGATGCAATCTTCGTTGTCATCGACAAGCTTACTAAAGTGGCTCATTTCCTTCCAATTAAAGAATCTATCACAGTAGCTCAGCTGGCAGAGCTATACACCTCTAGGATTGTCTCCTTGCACGACATTCCAGAATTGATATCTTCAGATCGTGGAAGCATCTTCACTTCTATGTTCTGGGACTCCTTCCAGAAGGCCATGGGCACCAACATTCGCTTCAGCATAGCCTTCCATCCTCAAACTAGTGGCCAAGTCGAGCGATTCAATCAAATCCTTGAAAATATGCTCAGGGCTTGTGTCATTTCCTTTGGTATGAAGTGGGAAGATTGTCTTCCATATGCCGAGTTATCCTACAACAACAGTTTCCAAGCGAGTTCGGGCAAGGCCCCATTCAAGATTCTCTATGGCAGAAAGTGTCGTACTCCTCTTAATTGGTCAGAGACTGGTGAACCCCAACTTCTTAGCAATGCCTTGATCACAGAGGCTGAAGAAATGTGTAAAGTCATCCGTGAAAATCTCAAAGCCGCGCAATCTCGCCAGAAGAGTTACTATGATAGCAAGCACCATGACTTGGCTTTCGAGATCGAAGACCATGTCTACCTCCGCGTCTCTCCAATGAAAGGAACTCGTCGCTTTGGTATCAAAGGGAAGCTTGCCCCTAGATACGTGGGTCCTTTCAAGATCATTGGCAAAAGAGGCGATCTTGCCTATCAACTTGAGCTTCCGTCCAACTTCGCAAACGTGCACGATGTGTTTCATGTGTCACAACTTCGCAAGTGCTTCAAGACACCTGAGCGCACCATCAACTTCGAAGAGATCGATCTCCAACAAGACATGTCTTACCATGAGCATCCCGTTGCTATTCTTGAAGAAACCAAGCACAAGACTCGCAACAAGTCTATCAAATTCCTGAAAGTGAAGTGGTCACACCATTCCGACCGAGAAGCCACCTGGGAATGTGAGGACCAACTCTGTTCCGAATATCCAGAGTTCTTTCAGTCTTAGATCTCGGGACGAGATCCTTTCGTAGTGGTGGAGTGTTGTAACACCCCAGATGTAACTTGCCATATTTGTAAGTCTGACTCTGCCATTTCCGGCTTTAAGTTATGAGATTTCCCTTCGTGGTTGGGTTTTTTCTTCGTTTTGCATTTTGTTCATTTCATGCATTCCATATCATGTCATCATGTACATCTCATTTGCATACGTGTTCGTCTCTTGCATCCGAGCATTTTCCCTGTTGTCTGTTTTGCAATCCGACACTCCTACGTGCACCGGTGTACCCCGTTTGTCTCTTTTCGTGAGGGGGTGTTAAACATTCTCGGAATGGACCAAGATTTGCCAGGTGTCCTTGGTACACCGCCGGTAGACCGCCTATCAAATTTCGTGCCATTTGGAGTCCGTTTGATACTCCAACGGTTAACCGGGTAAACAGAAAGGCCTCTTGTGTGTTGCAGCCCAACACCCCTCCAAAACGGCCCAATAACCCAGCTAAATCACTCCCATGTCCTCCGTTGTCGGATCACGATCGTGTGGGCAAAAACTACACTCCATTTGGACACTCCTACCTCCTCCTAGCTATAAATAGGTGCACCCCCCCTCAAAATTCGGGTCCCAAAACCCTAGCTGCACCCTCCGCCGCCATCGGACACGTCCGGCCCAAGCCGGACGAAACCCGCTGTCGCCCGTGGCCAACCACAGGGCGCCTCGCGTCCTGCCGCCGCCGCCACCCGACGCGGCCCGGAGAGCCCGCGGCCGGCCCTCCAGGCCCGCGCGCCGCCCGCTCGCCCCGTCTCCCTGTCGTCACGCCTCCGCCGCGACCCTCGCCAGCCGCCACCTGCCGACTTTGCCGGCTCGCCGGAGCTCCCCGCCAGCAACCGCGCCGCTCGCCTCGCACAACCCGCGCCTCCGACGCCCGGGTCATCGCCCAACCCGGCGCGCCCGCCGCCTCGCACGACCTGCGCCACCGCCGCCCTTCGTCGCCGCCCCGTCTTCCGCCGTGCCAGCACCGCCCTTCATCGCCGCCCGCCGCCCATCTGCGCCTGCACCGGCGAGCTCCGCCTCTCGACTCCGGCGCCGCCCCTCCTCGCAGATCCGACGGCCCCAGGGCCAGATCCGGCGACCTCGTGCCTCGCCGGACCTTCCTCGAGCTCTCCGGCCATCGTCTTCCTCTTCTCTGGTGCAAGTCTGGTGGACCTCGGTTCGTGCGCCAAGAAGAAACCTAGATCCGGAGGTCTAAATTTCCACCAAGTCCCCTTTTCTGCAACATTGTATGCCCATGTTCATTGCATCATAACTACATGACCGTAGTTGCGTTTCATGTGCACGATATATCAAAATGTTCATTGGGAGATGCTCTTCATTTCATTCCATTGTGACATGATTGTTTGTGTTCATCTCGGTGCTCAAATATTTTATGAACAGTGCTATAAATTGTTTACTGCTGCTGCTTATCAGTTTAGGGTGATTTGTCATTTTTGCCACATTTGATGTGTGCTTCATATGGGCATGAGGTCTACATGTGTTTTGATCTATGCCATGCCATATTTATAGAGGTGCTTTCCATGTATTTTTTTTGATCTATGTGGTGACTAGCTCAAGCATGCAAAGTAGGCTTCGTGATGTTGCTGTTTTCAGGGACTTAGGATTTTGCTAAGTCATTTTCCTGCTGTTATTGTGATGCCATGTAAACTTGATGCTACGGTGAGATCCATGCTTGTTTTGAGTATCTTAAGTAAGGGTGTTTTGGATATATGGTTATGCTCTATCCATCCATGCCCCTATTTGCAATTATGGTGTGCACTAGCATGTCTTAATCTTGCTCTACTTTTGCTATAAAATGTTCCTGGCAGATTGTTTACATGTTACAATTTTGCCATGGTTGTTGCTATTGATACTTGCGTGCTATGAACTTGATCTTGCCATGGTTAGCTTCATGAACATGTCTTCTTGCTGTTAGTATGCTTATCTTGTCATGCAATACCTTGTGGTGACTGATTTGAGCTCGCAAAGATGCCTCCATAATTCTGTTTATGCCATGCTCTGTTTTCTGCTAAGTCTGAAACTGTTAATAAAAATTGCTATGTTTTCATGGGTGCCATCATATCTTCTGTGCCTTTTTGGCTCATGTTTAGTAGGGGATTTTTGTTCTATGCATCTAGTAGAATCATTCCATGCCTTTGTTTGCTATGATTTGTTCCTGTAGCATGTTGTTTGCTTGCTCTAAACATGGCTTCCTGATGTTATTTTCTGGCATGTTACTATTTTCACTAAGTCTGTGAAGCTGATATCTTTTGCACTTTTGCCATGATTGTTTGAACCTGCTCTTGTGTGATTTAGCCGTAGCTCAGTGTTCATGTTTTGTGAAGCATCATGAGTAAATAACTGCCATATGCCTTGTTGATATGTTGGAGTAAGTAGCTTAGTTTCTTGTTGCATTCTAGATGGCATCGTGCTGTTAATCACAGAATTGTGCCATTCTTGTTTTGCTTGCCATTTGCAAACCGTGCCTCTGTTTCTAGTGATCTTTATATCGATTTGGACCGAAGTCATCTCATCTTTCCAGAGGCACACTTGGTTTTCCAAGTTGATGCCTTGATAAATCTTTTCCTTCCGAAACACACATAGGCATTGCATATCATGTCTCGCATATCATGCCATGTTTTTGCATCATGTTGCTTGTGCATTGCACCGTGATTGATTGTTGGTCCTTTTGTTGTGTTCTTGCTTTGGGTAGAGCCAGGAGATGAGTACGTGATCGAGGAACCTGTTGAGTATGCTAAGGAGGATCAAGCTTTCGACAACTCTGAGAACTTTGCAGGCAAGATGACCAAACCCTCGAAATCACTTCTATCTTTGCTTGCTAGTTGTTCGCTCTATTGCTATGCCGCGATACCTACCACTTGCTATATCATGCCTCCCATTTTGCCATCTCAAGCCTCTAACCCACCTTTTCCTAGCAAACCGTTGTTTGGCTATGTTACCGCTTTGCTCATCCCCTCTTATAGCGTTGCTAGTTGTAGGTGAAGTTGAAGTTTGTTCCTTGTTGGAACATGGACATTGTGGGGATATCATTATTATCTCTTATTTATATTAATGCATCTATATAATTGGTAAAGGGTGGAAGGCTCGGCCTTATGCCTGGTGTTTTGTTCCACTCTTGCCGCCTTAGTTTCCGTCATACCGATGTTATGTTCCTTGATTTTGCGTTCCTTACGCGGTTGGGTGTTATGGGGACCCCTTGACAGTTTGATTTGAATAAAACCCTCCAGCAAGGCCCAACCTTGGTTTTACCTTTTGCCACCTAAGACTTTTCCCTTGGGTTCCCAGAGTCAAGGGTCATTGAGGGAGTCCTGGATTAGGGGGTCTCCGAACAGCTAAACTATATCCTTTGGCCGGACTGTTGGACTATGAAGATACAAGATTGAAGACTTCGTCCCATGTCCGGATGGGACTCTACTTGGCGTGGAAGGCAAGCTAGGAAATACGGATATGTATATCTCCTCCTTTGTAACCGACCTTGTGTAACCCTAGCCCCTTCCGGTGTCTATATAAACTGGAGGGTTTTAGTCCGTAGGACAACATACAATCATACCATAGGCTAGCTTCTAGGGTTTAGCCTCTCTGATCTCGTGGTAGATCAACTCTTGTAATACCCATATTATCAAGTATAATCAAGCAGGACGTAGGGTTTTACCTCCATCAAGAGGGCCCAAACCTGGGTAAAACATCGTGTCCCCTGCCTCCTATTACCATCCGCCTTAGACGCACAGTTCGGGACCCCCTACCCGAGATCCGCCGGTTTTGACACCGACATTGGTGCTTTCATTGAGAGTTCCTCTGTGTCGTCGCCGTTAAGCTTGATGGCTCCTTCGATCATTGATAGCAATGCAGCCCAGGGTGAGACTTTTCTCCCTGGACAGATCTTTGTTTTCGGCGACTTCGCACTGCGGGCCAACTCACTTGGCCATCTGGAGCAGATCAAGAGTTACGCCCCTGGCCACCAGGTCAGGTTTGGAAGCTTAAACTACACGGCCGATATCTGTGGAGAATTGATCTTTGACGGATTCGAGCCCACCGCTTAGTGTGCCACACAGTCACGATGAGCATGACTTAGCTCTGCCATCGAACAGTGTCCAAGAGATCGTGACGGCAACCGCTCCGACCCTCAATTCGGAGCTAGTTGCGCCATCCATGGACGGGTGGATAGACCCCGCCACGGAGGCCGCACTCTCATCGGCGATCGAGCCGAGTATCGACCTTACCCTTCACGAGAGCCGTGACGCCGGACTACCGGATTCTTCCCCGGCCACGGACTCCGAACCGCCTGCGCCCGCACCTATCGAATCCAACTGGGCGCCGATCTTGGAGTTTACCTCTATGGATATTTTTCAGCACTCGCCCTTCGGCGACATACTGAACTCATTAAGGTCTCTCTTCCTGTTAGGAGACTCCGGGCCGAACTATGTACCGCAGGATTGGGGTTTGGATGACGAAGAAGTTCGCCGCCCAACCACCACCCACTTAGTAGCCACTATCGATGATTTGACCGACATGCTCGACTTCAACTACAAAGACATCGACGGTATGGACGACGATGCAGTTGACGAACAGGAACCACTGCCCACAGGGCACTGGACGCCCACTTCATCATATGACGTATACATGGTGGACACACCAAAAGAAAACGATGACGAGGAACGGAAGGACGCATCGAAGGTTTGTTCCCTCGAGAAGCAGTCAAAGCGGCAGCGTAAGCGCCGCTCCAAATCCCGCCTCGGCATATGGACCCAGCGATAGAGCAGGGTGAACCATCGCCCGACCAGGGCAACACGGAGAATCAAACCGAACAACCCGACCCCGTCGAAGATAACAGTCCGGACGACATCACACCGGACAAGCACCCGGAGCAACAGAATGCCCATCAAAGGCTGGTTGCCACTGCGAGGAGTCTGAAAAAGCAGAAGCAAAGGCTCAGGGCTGCACAAAACACACTCAGAATCAGATGGAGTGATGTACTCAACACTACAGCGAAGTACGGCGGTAATCGCCACATCAAGAGCTACCCGAAGCGAAAGCTGCTACCTGAATTCGATGAGGAGGTCTTAGATCCCCCGCAATTAAAAAACAAAATGGCCAGCCAGTCGGATAGACGACCTCGTGGCCAACATAGAATGGCAAACGACACCGCACATAAGCCTGTATGCGATCCACGTGAGGACTGGCATCAAAAGTACGGCACAACCAGATCCATCTACGGGCCACGCAAGCGCGCTCCAGCATTCATTGCAACACAACAAACATCCCAATTCTTTGGTACACCCAAATATAGGGGTGCCGCACACCCCCTATGTTTCACTGATGAGGTGCTGGACCATGAATTTACAGAGGGATTCAAACCCGTAAACATAGAGGCGTACGATGGAACGACAGACCCTGGGGTCTGGACTGAGGAATACATCCTCCATAGCCATATGGCTATAGGAGACGATCTCCACGCCATCAAGTACTTACCCCTCAAGCTCAAAGGGCCATCTCGGCACTGGCTTAAAAGCCTTCCCGAAAACTCCATTGGAAGCTGGGAAGAGCTCGAAGATGCCTTTCGGGCAAATTTTCAAGGAACATATGTCCGACCACCGGACGCAGACGATTTAAGTCATATAACTCAACATCCGGGAGAGTCAGCCCGAAAGCTTTGGAACAGGTTCCTCACTAAAAAGAATCAAATAGTCGACTGTCCGGATGCCGAAGCCTTAGCAGCTTTCAAGCACAGTGTTCGAGATGAATGGCTTGACAGACACCTCGGCCATGAAAAGCCGAGAACAATGACATCATTAACAAGCCTCATGACCTGCTTTTGCACGGGCGAGGACAACTGGTTAGCCCGATGCAGCACCAGCGACCCAACTACATCCGAAGTCAGGGATGGAAACGGGAAATCACGACGGAGCAAAAACAAGCGCCGGAATAAAGAAGACAGCCCGAAGAGCACAACGGTAAACGCCGGATTCAAAAGCTCTCGGCCAGGTCAACTAAAGCTGCCCCCCAAAGGCAACAGAGAGGAACTGTCCAGCCTAAACAAGATTCTGGACCAAATATGTCAGATCCATAGCACCCCTGATAAACCTGCAAATCATACTCATAGAGAATGTTGGGTCTTCAAGCAGTCCGGCAAGGTCAACGCCGAACACAAGGAGCAGGATACACCAAGCGAAGACGAGGACGAGCCTCACAAGCAAAGCACTGGGGAACAGAAGAAGTTCCCACTAGAAGTCAAAACAGTAAACGTATTACACGTGGCAAAGGGGAGAAACAAAGCGGCACTCCTAGAGACACATGCCCCAGGGCCTATCACCGCAGAGTCCTGCCACTGGTCGTTCCAACCGGTCACCTTCGACCATCGAGATTACTTGGCAAGTATCCGGAGTGCAGGATGGGCTGCCCTGGTATTAGACCCAATAATTGATGGATACCACTTCATACGAGTCCTGATGGACGGTGGCAGCAGTCCAAACCTGATATATCACGACACAGTCCGCAAAATGGGGATAGACCCAACAAAAATTAGCCATAGCAATACTACCTTTAAAGGAGTAACGCCAGGCCCAGAGGCCCATTGCACGGGCTCCCTGCTACTAGAGGTTATATTCGGCTTTCCTGATAACTTCCGCAGCAAAAGTTTAACGTTCCACATTGCTCCGTTCCAAAGTGGCTATCAAGCACTACTCAGACGCGAAGCTTTCGCTCGCTTTAACGCAATACCGCATTACGCTTCCCTCATGCTTAAGATGCCCGGTCCACGTAGCATCATTACAGTAAATGGAAATATTGAGTGCTCCTTGCACGCGGAAGACCATGCAGCTGCCTTGGCAGCCGCACACTAAACGGCCTCACCAACTAAAGCATCTGACAGGTCATTGAACCACGGACACAGTTGGACGAGTCCGGTACTGCTATATGTAATTGATACACGTTTGATGGCTATACCCCTATTACAATACAAGGGGCTCAACACGCACGCACAAGTGACAATCAGGCTCAACTTTACTCGTATTGTTTATTTAGTATAACATACCTTTTGCACGGAAACTTTTCAATTAAGTTCCTCTCTTTTTTGGATGACCATCATGCTACACCCGTCCAGAATACGGCACAACGGGACACAGGCGCAGACGTGCAGTAGGGACCCGTTCCAAGGATTCTTTTTAGATTAAGACCCTGCGTAAACCTTTTTTACTGTCTCTTGTTGATACACATCCCTTATATTCTCAGTACAATTGAGAAGGATGCTGACGTATTGGCATGTGTCCACGTTAGAATATTGCACGTACATGGACACTAGGGGCTTATTACGAAGGGCCCTGTTTAGGCCCGGTTTACACCATAAAGACCGAATACCTTAGGGAGTGTTTGGCGTCACGAGTTTGGCCTTATATGCATCAGCTCTGAATCATGCATTTGGTCAAATGTTGGGTTTGCCCGGCTCCTATGTTTTGCTGCCTTATGTTCCGCTCTATCGGCTAAGGCGGCACCAGGAGAACTACTGCGATTGTGCCCTAGTTCATCCGGACGAGCACCTTAGTAGAGAAAGCTGAAAATTGACTGTCATGATATAGTGTGAGACTGGTCAACCACTCGATGACCTATCAGAATCTTCGGGATTCCTCCGCCTTAACGAAGGGACGTTTCCCGGCCAGGCAGGTATGCCCCCGAATTCGGATGAGTGCGGAGCCACCAGGGGCTATATAGTAGCCCCACTGTCAAAATCGTCTGGCTAAGTGTGTTAAAGCATTATAGTCTGGTTGCCTAGTTCGCTGCACTATCACCTCCTTAATGGACCAAGACGTTGGATCAAGTGTGAACATGCGTCTTCTGCGAACACCCCCACATTATATACATGGGGGATGAAGCGGACGACTGCAATCTTTCAGGTTATATACATATATACATAAACGGCCGCACAGGAGGCATCATAATACTTTCGGGCAAAAGTATAAATACAACCTTGATAAACTTAATAAAATATTGTTTTTACAATGGGAATACATGTCACTCAAACATAATATTCTTCGAGCACTGGGCCTCTATCGAACGAGCGCCTTCAAGAACTTCTTCAAAATAGTGCTCGGCAGCCACTCGGCCTATGGCCGAACCCGGCGCCGCAACAGTGGTGGCATCCATATCCGCCCAGTATGTTTTGACACGGGCAAGGGCCATCCGCAAGACTCCTATGCAGGCCAACCTCTTCATCACATTAATACGCGGCACCACACCAAGGAACTACTGCACCAAACTAAAATAGTTGTTCGGCTTTGGCCTTCCCGGCCACAGATGATCCACAATAGACCTGATGGCGAGTCCAGACAACCTATTCAGCTCGGCCCATTCGGCAAGCCGATTAGTCAATGGAAGCGGACACTCTGGAACGTTAAATTGTGACTAGAATAGCTTGTCCACTTCACGATCTGTTTGATCTCGGAAGTATTCGACCTCATCGACAGCACTCGCCGCCAAGTCCAGATATGCGTCCGCCGAATTCAAAGCCGATCTAGAGGGGCATACCGAGGATCTCCAAACTTCCTCCGCAGCATAAAGGGTTTCCCAGCCGCGATATCCCCGGCTTGATGCAGCTCCTCCTTTTTCGCTCTCATCGCAGAGCGGGTGTCTTTGGTCGCCATCGTGGCCTTTTCCAGGTCCGTCGCCTTTGCCCGGTTTTCTTCTTCAAGAAGCTAGCAACGGTCAGCAGTATCTTTTAGCTTTACAGCCATCTTGGCCATTTTCTCTTTGCTCTCGCAATGTGCGGCCTGATCGACCCTTAACTCTTCGGCCACTTGCAAAGCAGCCGCATTGCTACTCCTGGCTTGCTCCTTGATTCGGGCAAGCTCTGCCCGAAGGGTCTCCACGGTGGCCGCTCCATCTGCAGTCACAACATATTAAAGATACAGGCATCATGCTGCTCTTATTTTGTGACGATCACCAGAAAGGCCACTCACCCTGTGCCTCATCCAGCCGCTTGTTGACAAGCACGATGTTGGCATCTGCCGCATCCAGCTGCCGCTTTAGTTCGGCATACCCATCTGTTTGGCTAGCCACTGGAGCTTCCACCACCTGCACATAAAGGCAGTCTGGTTATTACCTGGGACGATGATCCTCTGTTTGCCGCCGTTTTCGACGAGAACTAGAGTCTCAGGGGCTACTATCTACACAGGGCACATCTAAAAATGTGCGATACTTTCAAAAATATAAATAATTTCACGTACCTAAAAACCCGTCAGTAGACTCATAAAGGCTTCATGCAGCCCGCTTTCGGCAGACGAAAACCTTTCAATCACCGTACCCATCAAGGTGCAGTGCTCTTCTGAGATAGCCGCCTTCTCCAGCAGATCCCTCCGTACATCCGACCGCGCACTAGACAATGCCAGACTCTTTTGATTGCTCTCTTCGAGAGCCAGATACTAAGAACTTTGGGTGGCCATAGGATTACCTTCTGGCCTTGCCAGATCAGGAGAAGCCCTCCATGATGACACCTCAGGGTCGCCCGCTTCGTAAGGCGGTGTGGCAGGGGGGAGGCATTTCTCTCTCCATCATCTCCGGAAGAAGATCCCTCGAAGACGAGCTTAGCTGAGAAGGGCTAAGATCCGAACTACAAGATAAATACTTTGGTTATTTTCCTCAGAAGTAAGGTAGGATATCTTCACTATTAAACACCTTTTGATTACTTACAGCTCGTTAGAGGGCTGATCCCCGCGCGGACATTGTGCGGCAAGAACACCCTCCGAGGCAGGACCCTCTGGCCGAGATTTCTTCTCCCGTTTGGAAACCTTGATTTCCGGATCTTCGGAGGTAGTCCTCTTCCTTCCCTGGGGAGAGAGAATGGCAGATTCTTCCCCTCGGTTATCCTCCCTCGCAGAGGTGCTCATTCCCTCGGTTGGAATAGGTAGCGATGGAGGCCCGCTTTCGCCCTCTTTATTCCCCCCTTTGTCTTCCTTTGAGGGCACCGGACAAGGTGCTGGCTCGAGCATCTTCTCCAGCACCGGATTTTCCAAGCCTCCAGGAAGGGGGGCCGAACACCGGATCATATTCGCCTTTGTTATCTAGTCCTGGTCAAAGAGCGATTCTTTAGAATGATGTCATGATAAATAAAAGGACGATGTGTTCGGCCATGGGATTACTTACTTGGGCGGCGGTGCGGTTGCTGCTCAGGCCCACGTCCTCGGTAGTGTCTGGACACTCTATTTGGGGTCCGAAGAACGATTTGTACATCTCCTCATGCGTCATGCCAAGGAAATTTTGAATAGTGTGTGGTCCTTCTGGGTTGAACTCCCACATGCAGAGGGGCCGACGTTTGCAAGGCTGGACTCGACGAACCAGCATGACTTGCATCACCATAACTAGACCGAAATCTCCCTCGAAGAGATCTCGGATACGGCTCTGCAGTATTGGCACGTCCTTAGCTGGACCCCAGCTCAGCCCCTGTTGATCCATGACATCAGTTGTGGTGGAGGGCCCGAGCGAAAGGTGGGGGCAGCTACCCACTTGGCACTTCAGGGAGTTGTAACATAAAACGACTCCTGTTGCCACAATGCGGACACCATTGGAAAGGAACCCTTTGGCCATGGAGCATCAGCAATTTTGCCTATTAAAGCACCTCCGCACATTGCATACTGTCCCTCGACCATCTTCGGCTTCACGTCAAAGGTCTTGAGCCACAAGCCGAAGTGAGGGGTAATGCGGAGGAAGGCCTCATAGACGACAATAAATGACGAGATGTGAAGAAGGGAGTCCGGGGCTAGATCGTGAAAATCCAGCCCGTAATAGAACATAAGACCCCTGACAAAGGGATACAGAGCGAGGCCTAGCCCTCGGAGGAAGTGGGAGATGAACACAACGCTCTCGTTGGGTTCGGGAGTAGGGACGACCTACCCTCGGGTGGGCAGCCTATGCGAAATTTCGGCTGTCAGATATCTGGCCTCCCTCAACTTCTTGATGTCCTCCTCCGTGACGGAGGAAGACATCCACCGGCCTTGAAGGCTGGATTCGGACATGATTGAAGGTCCGAAGCACCTGACCTTGGCTTTGGGTGTTAGAACTCGAGGCGGGGGAGGGATTCGATTGAGCACGGGAGGGAAAAAAGTAACAGCCTTGTCCCTTTATAAAGAGGGTGAATATCAAGCGTCCTCCTCGTGGCCGTTTTGGACTTGCCTAAAATCTAGGAGTCCTAGGCACGGTTGGGTTACCCACGTCTGTATTGATGAGAATCCTGTAATAAGGGGAACACAGTCTCAGCCTTGACAAGACGTGTCAAGAAACCGCCTCGCGTTATGTGCGGGGGCTGGTTAAAGAAAAACGGTTCTAATAATTACCGGGCCATGACGTGATGTCATGCTGCCAAAACGTGTCAGTAGATTAGATTTGTGGTAATATTATTATCTCTACGGTGGTATGTGGAACTTATTTTGCAGGGTCGGACACTATCCTTGTATTCAAATTCTTCCATGGTGTATTCGGAGGAGGAACCTGCCTTGCAATGCCGAAGACAACACTGCGCGCCGGACTCATCGTCATTGAAGCCTGGTTCAGGGGCTACTGTGGGAGTCCTGGATTAGGGGGTCTCCGGACAGCCGGACTATATCCTTTGGCCGGACTGTTGGACTATGAAGATACAAGATTGAAGACTCCGTCCTGTGTCCGGATGGGACTCTACTTGGCGTGGAAGGCAAGCTACGCAATACGGATATGTATATCTCCTCCTTTGTAACCGACCTTGTGTAAACTTAGCCCCTTCTAGTGTCTATATAAACCGGAGGGTTTTAGTCCATAGGACAACATACAATCATACCATAGGCTAGCTTCTAGGGTTTAGCCTCTCTGATCTCGTGGTAGATCAACTCTTGTAATACCCATATTATCAAGTATAATCAAGCAGGACATAGGGTTTTACCTCCATCAAGAGGGCCCTAACCTGGGTAAAACATCGTGTCCCCTGCCTCCTGTTACCATCCGCCTTAGACGCACAGTTCGGGACCCCCTACCCGAGATCCACCGATTTTGACACCGACAGTCATCTTTATTTTAAACCCCCGGGCCAGTGCTCCTCTGAGTGTTGGTCCAAACTAGAGCCCCTTGCAGCACCACCTCGGAGAAACTATAGGGTTGGTTTAGTTGTACAGATTACTTATCTGGTGTGCCCTGAGAACGAGATATGTGCAGCTCCTATCGAGATTTGTCGGCACATTCGGGTGGCTTTGCTGGTCTTGTTTTACCATTGATCAAATGTCTTGTAACCGGGATTCCGAGTCTGATCGGGTCTTCCTAGGAGAAGGAATATCCTTCGTTGACCGTGAGAGCTTGTGATGGGCTAAGTTGGGACACCCCTGCAGGGTTTTGAACTTTCGAAAGCCGTGCCTGCGGTTATGGGCAGATGGGAATTCATTAATATCCGGTTGTAGAAAACTTGACATTTAACTTAATTAAAATGAATCAACCGTGTGTGTAGCCGTGATGGTCTCTTTTCGGCGGAGTCCGGGAAGAGAACACGGTCTCATGTTATGCTTGAACGTAAGTAGCTTCAGGATCACTTCTTCATCACTATTAGCTTCTCGACTGTGCTTTGCTTCTCTTCTCGCTCTCATTTGCGTAAGTTAGCCACCATATATGCTAGTGCTTGCTGCAGCTCACCTCACTACCCTTATCCTACCCTTAAGCTTAAATAGTCTTGATCTCGCGGGTGTGAGATTGCTGAGTCCCCTTGACTCACAGATACTTCCAAATAGATGCAGGTGCCGATGATGCTAGTGCAGGGGATGCTACCGAACTCAAATGGGAGTTCGACGAGGATTCGGGCCGTTACTATGTTTCTTTTCCGGATGATCAGTAGAGGAGCCCAGTTGGGGCGATCGGGGATCTAGAATTTGGGGTTGTCTTTCTTTATTTTGGTTCCGTAGTCGGACCTTGATTGTATTCTGGATGATGTATTGGCTATTCATGTATTGTGTGAAGTGGTGAGTGTAAGCCGACTATTTATCCCTTTCTTATTTAGTACATGGGATGTGTAAAGATTACCCCTCTTGCGACATGCCTACCATGCGGCTATTCCTCTAAGTCGTGCCCCGACATGTGGGAGATATAGCCGCATTGTGGGTGTTACAAGTTGGTAATCAGAGCCTTCCCTGACATAGGAGCCCCCTGCTTGATCGAATCACTAATGTTGTTGAGTGTAGAAGAAAATGTTTTGAGTCTTAGGATTATATATATCGGAGAGTAGGATTCTTTTTACTCCTCAGTACCTTTGTCGCTCTGGTGAGGCCTCCTGACGTAGAGTTTTGACTCTTCTCTCCTCAAATTTCATGAAAAAAAATTAGAATCACGCGGGTATCTTGGAATCATTCCGATGGTTTTGTGACGAGAACATAGTTTTTGGTGCCTCCTGACATTTAGGGGTTGTGGCAGTGTCCCGGGGAGTTGTTCTCCAAGGTGTTGTCATCACAATTTTATCGTTGCAGTTCTGGAATACCTGAGTTCACTGACATCGGAGATCTCTTTTATGAAGTTGTTGGTGAGATAACCTCGACGCCTCCCAGTACTGAAGCGGGAGTTCGGGAGTATTGCCATAACTCGTATAGCGGTTGCTTTTCGAAGGTTGAGGTAAATGATGTCCGAAGGTTTCTTGTTTTGTGTTGAATGATGGGTACATCTCAATGTAGGATTTGCTAGTTTTGGGTGAGATATTATGCTTCCCCTGTATCCCCAACACCTGATTGCATAACCAGAAAGTTTCGGGAGTTTCGTAGGTGGGGATTCATGTAGCTCTAGTATTTCTTCCCGCAGATATTTGGTTTGTGATTGGGTAATCCTTACCAATTATTTGTTCATATTCATACCTTGTTGATTTATTCATCTACCTTTATCTAAGTGGCTTCTCAACTTTACAGAAGTATGATGATTTACTTTGGAATGCGTTCGTTCATCCTTGTTCGAATGTTAAGGCTATATGTTGGAATTTCGATCCATTGATTCAGCTTGAATATATGTCTTTCAAGATGCTAATGAATGTCAACCTTTTCAGGATGGCTCCTCCAACGCGTCAGAATACTATGTTTCTTTTTCGGATGATCAGTAGAGGAGCCTAGTTGGGGCGATCGGGTATCTAGCATTTGGGCTTGTCTTTCTTTATTTTGGTTCTGTAGTCGGACCTTGATTGTATTCTGGATGATGTATGGACTATTTATGTATTGTGTGAAGTGGCGAGTGTAAGTCGACTCTTTATCCCTTTCTTATTCAGTACATGGGATGTGTAAAGATTAACCCTCTTGCGACATGCCTACCATGCGGCTATGCCTCTAAGTCATGCCCCGACACGTGGGAGATATAGCCGCATTGTGGGTGTTACACGTAGTCGCTAAGCCATTGAACTTTGTAGGGATGTGGGTGCTGCGTTTTGGCCAATTGGATCTTGGAGCATAGTTCTTCACTTGCCAAGTTATGGCAACTCCCTCCATCGATGATGACCTTGATAGACCTTCCATTGATGCCGTCCTTGGTATGGAATATATGTCATCTTTGGTCTTCTTCTTGTTGATGTTGAAGATTCAATACCTTGGAGACAACGAGAGCGGGGCTTGAATATTCGTCGCAAAAGACTTGATCATCTTCATCGTCGTTCACTTGCCGGTGCATAGCCACTTGCTCAAGGGCTTCCATTTCTCCTTCACTCATGGAGTCATAGGTACCATCATCGTTGAGGATCATGGTGCACTTGTTTGTACACTCAAAAGACTTGTGGCCTCAGCCGCCACATGTAAAGCATCGGTTGGGGTAGAGGATTATGAAGCTCTCGGCTTGAGGTTGCTTGTTGTAGGAGGATGACTTGAGGTTGTCGAAGTTTTCTTGTAACTTGACTTATCGCTATTGCTTGTAGATGGCTTGGTTGAGGTAGAAGGTGTTGGAGTCGTTGAAGCTTGGTTGTTGGAGAAACCATAGGACTTGGATGATAACTTGGCATAATTGAAGTCATCTTGCACTTGACGTTCCGCCTTGGTAGCTTGATGCACTAGCTCGATGAGGTTTGAGTATGTTTGGAAGTCGGCGATCTTCTTGATGGGATGGTTGAGTCCATTCAAAAACCTGCCATAGTTTTCTCATCATCTTCTGTGACATTAGCTCGTATCATGGCAATCTCCATTTGCTTGAAATATTCTTCAACACTCTTGGTTCCTTGCTTGAGGAGTTGGAGTTTCTTGAAGAGATCGCGGTTGTAGTAGGTTGGCACGAAGTGTGCTTTCATGACATCCTTCGTTTGCGCCCAAGTAGTGATGGGTGGTTCACCACTTGCCTCTCGACGCTCAATGACTTGTTCCCACCAAATGAGGAAGTAGTCTTGGAACTGAAGGGATGCCATCGCGATCTTCTTCTCTTCCTCATAGTTGTTCAAGCGGAATATTTTGTTAACCTTCAATGCCCATGATAGGTACTCTTCGGGGTCATTGCTTCCGGAAAACTTGGGCTTGGTGAACTTTAGCTTGCCGTAGCGTTGTTCTTCATTATGTTGGGGTCGTGGATGATGACGTCCTTGACAAGGAGGATTTTCTCCCTCAACTTTATCTTGCTATGGAGGATCTCCATTTTCTTCTTGCTCTTGATGAACTTGAGGTGATTGTCGAGCTTGAGGAACTGGATGATGTACTCTTGATTGAAAAATCTTGTCTTGAACCACTTCGCGAAGCGCTTCTTTTTGGTCACGAGCTTGTCGGTTGGCGTGGCTATGGCTCAACTTGAATCTCGGAGGGCACATTGCACCTCAAGTGCTTGAGCTTCATGTAGTTGTTGTTCTTGATGTTGTGCCTTGGCATCTGGTTCATCTTGATGTTTTCTTGCTCGTTCTTCCTCTTCTTGATGGTGTTGGCATTGTCGTTCTCATACTTGTGTCAAAGTAGCTTGGTTTTGACGGTGTTGTTGCTCTTGAGAGTCATTTTCGTGTAGAGGGTTGCAGTTTGCTTAAAGATCTTGGTGCGCGGCACGTCGAAGAGTATTCGATGTCTGAGTACTTGAGCTAGAGACTATGTCGTCGGAGTGTTGACTTGAGCAGCTCCCTCTTGAGTAGGACGAAGTGTAAGAAGGATGATTGAGCAACAAAGCACGAATCTTGTCCATTCTTGAGTCACTCTCTTTTTTGTGGTCGTCGAGATTGTTGTCGAAGTAGTTTCTTGTACGTTGCTCGGAGAGTCACAAGTAGGTGGCGAGGTTGTCGATGCGTTCGTTCATTGCTTGTTGCTCTTGATGCAAAGCACGTTGTGCACCAAAGAGGTGGCTCTTTGTGACGTAGGAGGACATGTCATCGTCTTGCTCGATGAAGAGTGTGTTGGTAGAAGTACTTGGCCTATCCATCATTCCAAGCAAATAAGTGAGTGAGAGAAAGACAATAACTTATACCAAATGTACCTTGACCGATGTTAAAGATGGATCAATGATCACTCAAATGTGGAACAAGGAAATAGCACCATTGGTACCAATTCTTGTTGGTTTATCACACCAACGCAAGTAAAAGCTTATGGTGGCACTCGATTAGGATGGTGGCACAAAATTTGATGCAATTGTTAGTGACCTTCAATAATGTTGGAAAAGATTCACAAATTTGCAAATGCAACAAGTAGACCTATAGCAAGATATGGTACACGGAAACTCACACACGGAGAGATAATTGGGGTCGTGCAACCAACGAATGAGCCAAAATGTGGAGACCATGAATATGCTCTTGTTGCACAACACTAGAGAGACGCTAGCACGATTGCACAATAGGCAGATATGAAGACTTGTGCACAACCTACTAAGCAAAAATGCAACGACTTCTATCCCAAGTATGCTCTATGTATGGTATTCCGATGATATGATCCAAGATGATCTAGTATGACAATTTTAATGTAGTATGATGCTATGGTTCTTTCTTAAAAGCACTTTGCTTATCTTTCCTTTTTGCTTAAAAGCTTGTTTGGCTCTTTCGCTTTTGAGCTCTTTTCTCATGCAATGCTTCATGAACCAAGATAGCAATTGTGTATGCGATGACAACTTTGTGACACAAAAGATGATACCAAGATATACACCACGATGATATGGTATGTATGCTATGGTAAATATGACCACTAATGTGCACAAGTGACGTTGCCGGCAATACTCAAAGGCTAGTCTCGATGGGTAAGATATGCAAAATTGGGCTATGATGGCTATACAATGCAATGGCAAGATTGTATAATAATGGTGTATCGCGATACCAAGAAGAGGTTATAGTTCTTGCTTACGGTATGGTGTCAAAATGGTAGAGTGGTTGTTATCGATGATGAATCTGTAGTGAAGATGAGTGGCGGTGATGTTGATGTTGAACCGTCCCTAAGTAGCCGAAACACGTTAGGAAACGGGAACTGCAACTCAAATTCTCAAAGAAAAATGTGGCAAAATTGTGTCAGAGTGCGAAACGAGTAAGCAATGGTGGTTGCGGAAAGCGATTGTGGTATTGGATTGTCTATGCAGAAGAGGAATGGGTATAGGAGTGCGTATGCGGAGGTGGAGGTGGAGAGATGGTGGTGGATGAACTGAAATTTTTAGTTTCGTCAGGAAACGTCGGACGTTCGGTGGAGGGCCGACGACTGGTGGTCGGACATCCTGTGGTCAGGCGTCTGGTGACTTGCGGACGTTCGGTGCCTGGGCAGTTTTGGGCACGGGATGAACAGCTAGGGTTCATGTAGGTGGTGGCGAAATCGGTCAAATCCTGGCGATTTTATGGATGGAAAAGGTGGGGGTGATGCAGGAAAGCTAGATCCACTCGTGGCAAAGAAAATCCATGGATCAAATCCATGGAAAAGGTGGGGATGATGGGGGAAAGAATGATACATAGGGTAACGGGTTCTTCTCCGAGAGGAGGTCATGACGTCTTCTCGTTAGGGGTCTTGAGTCCAAGTGGATCTTCTCCGAAGAGGTGACAATCCCTCACGATGGACTAGATCTGTATGGATGAGCGAAGATCTATCTCACATATGAGCTAACACAATGCTAACCCTAGAAAGATGGAGGGAGGAGGTCTATTTATAGTCTTAGTGGTCGAAGGGGTACATGGGCTTCAGCCCAACATGAAATCAACACACAGACGTTGGACGTCTGGCAGTTACCGGTCGTCCAGTGGCTCGCGAGGGTCCGGACGTTCGGTGCTTGTCGGAAGTCTGGTGTTTTTGTTCGGACGTGCTTCGGCCGGACATCCGGTCGGGGTTGGATGTCTGGGGCGTCGGTCGTCCGGTGGTGTTCGGAAATCCGCTGATTCGGCTCGGGTGAGGTGGTGCCGGTCGTTCGGGGGTGCACGGTCATCCAGGCGCTGGAAGGTGTCGGTCGTCCTGTCCTGGACGGGCATCCGCTCGCTGTAGCCTGCGGTGGCCGGGACTTGGGTCAGTTGGGTCTTCAAGCACCGGATGTCTGGTCCAAACCGGTCATCCGGTGGCTGGAGCTTCTTCGGTAGCTCTTTCTCTTGTCCCTCATCCTTGGTGTTCTCGCGCATCTTGTCCATTGGGTGTAGCTAATATGTGGCTTCCCTCCAAGTACATGATCACACATAGGGTCTCCGCATGAGGTACAAGCCATGTCTCATATGTCGGAAGTGGAAGTTCGGAGAGGAGCGAGTTCACCTTATCTTCGATAGACTTTGCTTGGGCTCTTATCAGTGGTCCAAGTGGTGTCATAGGAGACATAGGTAGGTCCATGGGGATGTCCTTGGGATGCTTCGCATCACTCATGCAATGCTTATTCAGTGATCTTCGAATGCTCATGCATGCATGCAATCTCGGTCGCCCCCCCCCCCCCACATCGCTTCTTTATTTTCTCTTGCATAGGGTCATCGCCCTGGCTTTGTACAAGGGGTTACATGCAACTGAGGCAAGGCCTGTACAAAAGGGTGGCTGCCGGGCAGAGCCCGACAGCCACGCCTTACGGGTACAACTTGCGGAGATGCTCAATATTCCATGAGTTTTTCAACTGAGTGCCATGTCCGGTCTCCAGAGGGACTGCGTTAGGTTTGGTGACTCGTACTACCCGGTAAAGGCCTTCCACTTCGGTGACAACTTGTGTGTACCCTTGGCGGACTGAACGCGCCTATGGATAAGGTCACCTTCCTAAAAACACCAAGCATGAACCCTGTGGCTATTATAGCGACACAAGGCTTGCTGGTAGCATGTAGCATGAGTAACAGTCAGTAGACGGTTCTCCTTGAGTAGCACAACATCGTCATGCCGGTGCTGATCTTGTGCTACTTCATCGTAGGCAAGCACTCGAGGCGACCCGTAAATGAGTTCCGTGGCGATAACTACTTTTGCCCCATAGACCAGGGAGCAGGGAGTCTGCCCGGTAGCTCAGTTTGGTGTCGATCTGAGGGACCAGAGAATTACCGGTAGCTCCTCGATCCACCGCCTGCCGTGCTTCTACAGCGTATCAAAAGTTCTCGTCTTGGGTTCATGCAACACTTCAGTGTTCGCCCTCTTAGCTTGTCCATTGCTCCAGGGGTGTGCCATAGAGGCAAATGAGATCTTGCATCCGAGGGCATGAACATATTGCATGAAGGCGTGGCTCGTGAACTGGGTGTCGTTGTCGGTGATGATCCTTGTCGGAACTCCAAAACGACACACCAATTCTTTCAAGAACTTGATCGCTGACTGAGTAGTCACCTTTCTCACGATAGTCACTTCCGACCACTTTGTAAACTTGTCGATAGCAACAAACAAGAATTCAAAGCCCCCGATTGCTCGGGGGAAGGGGACCGAAGATATCGAGCCCCCAGACCGAAAATGGCCATGATAGAGGGATTGTTTGAAGAGCTTGGGCAGTCAAGTGTGTTTTCTTGGAATGGACCTGGCAGGCTTCACACATCGTGACTAGCTCGACCGCATCTTGGAGGGCTGTGGGCCAATAGAATCCTTGACGGAATGCTTTCACAACTAATGCCCTTGATCCAGTGTGGGAGCCACACATTTGTTTGTGAATCTCAGCCAGAAGTTCCTTTCCTTCTGCTCGGCAGACACACTTCAATTTCACACCGTTGGGCCTCCTTCTGTACATAGTGTCATCGACAAACTGATACATACTGTCCCTCTGGGCTACTTTTTTAGCTTCATCTTGGTCGTCGGGGACCTCTCCAGTTTGGAGGAAGTGGACAATGTGCCTTGCCCAAGTTGGAGCCTGGGGCTCGATAACAAGGACTAGCGGCATCTCCTCTGCTGCGGGAGCACCAGCCTCGTTCGCGGGGTTCGTGGACCCGGCTAGAGGGGGTGGTCCGGTAGGCTGTGAGGAGTTTTTTCCGGTAGGGTCTCTGCCGGGAGTGGACGGCTCTACCGGGAGAGGCTTTTCGTAGTCCAACTTTCTCCTCTTCCGGGCCATTGTTGCTGGGGATATGGAGGGTTGAGTGAGATGGAGAACAAAAGTTCCCGGTTCCATAGGAAGCTTCTGCGCAGCACACTTCCACAGATGATCAACTACGTTGTTTTCCACACGGGGTACATGCTCTGTTTGTAATCCGTCAAAGCGCTCCTCCAATCTCCTCACTTCCTCGACGTATGCCTCCATCAATGGACTTTGATAATCCTTGTTGACTTGTCTCACCACATGCTGTGAATCTCCTTGAATAATCAACTTCTTAATTCCCAATTCAACAGCAATCCTTAGCCTCACAAGGAGCCCTTCATACTCAGTTGTATTGTTTGTGGCTTCTTCCCGGGCAAAATGCATTTGTACGACGTACTTCAAGTGCTCCTTGGAGGGGGCGACAAGAAGCACGCTGGCCCCTGCACCTTGTAGGGAAAAAGCACCATCAAAATACATAATCCATTCTTGGGGTGATTCCTTGCCGGTAATAATTATTTCTGTCACTTCCTCATCAGGGGTTGGCGTCCATTCTGCAATAAACTCTGCCACTACACTATTCTGCTGGTAGCCTCATGGTTTCGGAGTGTCCTTTACAATGGAAAACGAGTAACAACCGTGATCTCATGGGCTTGGAAGTAGTGGTGAAGTTTCCTTGAGGCCATAACGAGACCAAAGATCAACTTCTGCACGCCAGAGTACCTCGATCTAGCCCCCTGTAACAAGGAGCGGACGAACTACACTAGGTGTTGCACCACTTTCTTCTTGTCGCGTCCTTGGGGTTGTTCTTGTTTCCATGCTCATCACTGTCCTGATCCTTCTCTGATTCTGCCGATCTCTGCTCACTTTCTGTCTCATCCACTTCTCTCTACGCTACCAAGGCCACGCTGACCACTTGGTTGGTTGCCGCCAAGTATAGCAACAATGGCTATTGGGGTTTGGGAGCAACCAAGGTAGACACAGAGGACAAGTATGCCTTTAACTCTTGTAAAGCTGCATCTACTTCTGGGGTCCACTTCATAGGGCCGGCCTTCTTCAAGATTTTGAAGAACGGCAGGGCACGATCGGCGGACTTGGAGATGAATCTTCTTAGCGCGGCAACACATCCTGTCAGGCGCCTCACATCCTTAAATGTCCTTGGCGTCTGGATTTTCTTGATGGCCTTGATCTTGTCGGGGTTGGCTTTGATCCCGTAATGGGATACAAAGAAACGAAGCAGCTTGCCAGAGGGAACACCAAACACACACTTCTCCAGGTTGAGCTTTAGATTGATCTTGCGCAGATTAGCAAATGTCTCCTCCAAATCCTGAATAAGAGTGGACTTATCATTAGTCTTGACCACAATATCATCCCTATAAGCTTCTATGTTTATGTGCAGCTATGGCTCAAAACCAATCTGGATTGCCCTTGCAAAAGTGGACCCGAAACTCTTTATTCCGAATGGCATGCGGACAAAGCAGTACATACCACATGGAGTGATGAACGACGTCTTCTCTTCGTCTTCCTTGGACATGAAGATTTGGTGATACCCAAAATATGCATCCAGAAAGGAGAGCAAATCGCATCATGAAGTGGAATCCACAATCTGATCAATGCGCGGCAAGGGATATGGGTCCTTCGGTCAAGCCTTGTTGACATCTGTGAAATCAATGCAAAGCCTCCACTTCCTGTTAGCCTTCCGGACTACCACTGGAGTTGCCAACCATGTGGGATGCAGTAATCCTCTGACCAAACCAGCTGCCTCAAGTTTCTCGATCTCTTCTGCAATAAACTACTACCTCTCCAAGGCCTGCTTCTGGACTTTTTGCTTGACAGGTCGGGCATGTGGGCAGACAACAAGGTGGTGCTTGATTACCTCCCTAGGAACACCAGGGATATCAGATGGTTGCCAGGAAAACACATCAATATTTGCCCGCAGGAAGGCAACGAGCGCGCTTTCCTATTTGTCATCGAGGGTGGTGCTAATAATGAAGGTACCATCAACGCCGGCCCGCCCTGGCGGGACTTCTTCATTTAGGGTGCAGCGACCTTGGATCTCTTGCTGTTAGAACACTCCGGGTGCTGTGTAATCGGTGGGGGCACACTTCCCGGACTCTTTGCGGGAGTCCCTACAGCCTCTCTTCTTTCCTTTACTTTCCTCGGTGGGAGCTGCCTCTGCCGTGACCGCGTCCCGGTACATCTTGTCCACACAAATGATTGCATCCTTCTCATCTGATGAGATGGTGATGATTCTCAATGGCCCAGGCATCTTCAAGGTGTTGTAGGCATAGTGGGATGCTGCCATGAACTTAGCCAGGGACGGGCGTGTAACGCCCTCGATGCGGCTATATCTCCCACGTGTCGAAGCACGACTTAGAGGCATAACCACATTGAAAGCAATGTCGCAAGTGAGGTGATCTTCACACAACCCATGTAATACATAAGGGAAAGAGATACATAGTTGGCTTACAATCGCCACATCATACAATTACATGAATAAAGCATTACATCATTCAAATACACTCAAGGTCCGACTACGAAACCAAAATAAAAGAAGAACCCCAAATGCGACAAGGTCCATGATCGACCCCAACTGGGCTCCACTACTGACCAACTAGAAACAAAACAACACAAAGGACAAGATCTTCATCGAACTCCTCCTTGAGCTTGGTTGCGTCAACTGCACGGACTCATCAGCACCTGCAAGCTGGTTTTGGAAGTATCTGTGAGTCACAGGGACTCAGCAATCTCGCACCCTCACGATCAAGACTATTTAAGCTTATGGGTAAGGTAAAGGTATGAGGTGGAGCTGCAGCAAGCGACTAGCATATATGGTGGCTAACATACGCAAATGAGAGCGAGAAGAGAAGGCAAAGCACGGTCGATAATAGTATGATCAAGAAGTGATCCTAGAATAACCTACGTCAAGCATAACTCCAACACCGTGTTCACTTCCCGGACTCCGCCGGAAAGAGACCATCACGGTTACACACGCGGTTGATGTATTTTAATTGAGTTAAGGTTCAAGTTATCTACAACCGGATATTAACAAATTCCCATCTGCTCATAACCGCGGGCACGGCTTTCGAAAGTTCAAATCCCTGCAGGGGTGTCCCAACTTAGCCCATGACAAGCTCTCACGGTCAACGAAGGAATAGACCTCCTCCCGAGACATTCCGATCAGACTCGGTATCCCGGTTCTAAAAGACATCCTCGAAAATGGTAAAACAAGTCCAGCAAAGCCGCCCGATGCGCCGACATCCTGATGGGAGCTGCACATATCTCGTTCTCAGGGCAACACCGGATGAGACATCCTACGAGTAAAACCAGCCCTCAAGTTTCCCCGAGATGGCCCCACAGTCTACTCAGTTCGGACCAACACTTAGACAAGCACTGGCCCGGGGGGGTTAAAATAAGATGACCCTTGGGCTGGCCTAACCCAAGGGAAAAAGAGGCTAGGTGGCGAATGGTAAAACCAAGGTTGGGCCTTGCTGGAGGAGTTTTATTCAAGGCGAACTGTCAAGGGGTTCCCATTATACCCAACCGCGTAAGGAACGCAAAATCCGGGAACATAGCACCGATATGACGGAAACTAGGGCGGCAAGAGTGGAACAAAACATCAGGCATAAGGCCGAGCCTTCCACCCTTTGCCAAGTATATAGATGCATTGATTAAATAAGATATATTGTGATATCCCAACAAGTAAACATGTTCCAACAAGGAACAACATCTCCATGTTCCAACAAGGAACAAACTTCAATCTTCACCTGCAACTAACAATGCTATAAGAGAGGCTGAGCAAAGCGGTAACATAGCTAAACAACGGTTTGCTAGGACAAGGTGGGTTAGAGGCTTGGTTCCACGATATGGGAGGCATGATAAGCAAGTGGTAGGTATCGCAGCATATGCATAGCAAAAGAGGGAGCATCTAAGCAAGCAAAGATAGAAGTGATTTTGAGGGTATGATCATCTTGCCTGAAATCCCGCAAGGAAGAAGAACGAGTCCATGAAGAAGACAAATAGGCGTAATCAAACGGGTCCTCACAAACGCGGCATTAACGAATCCAACCCGAAGAAGCAAACATCGGAAAGAAGCACACAACATAGTAAACAACCAACACATGAACATGATATGATACGCGGGATGCGGTTTGCGATCCCTATGCATGAGTTGACAAGGAAAGAAAGAACCTAGCCTCAACTTGGAAATCCAAGTGTGCCACTGGAAAGGTGAGATGAAATCGCTTGAAAACGATATAAAGATCACCGGAATCGGAGTTATGGTTTTGGCGAGCAATTCAAATATGGCACCGGTCTGCGATAAACAGCAAGTAGCCATCTAGATGCATCAAGATACTCATGCTACAGCACTCAAACATGGCAAACAAATACATGGAAGGGACCCACTCATGATGCTTGACAAAAGATGAACACTGAGCTACGGCCAATTCATCCATTAACAGGTTCAAACTAGCATGGCAAAAATGCAATTGGTAAACATATCACAGACTTAGTGAAATTAACACTTGTCTGGAATTTCAGATCAGGTAGCCCCGTTTGGAGCATGAAAACTATATGCTACAGGACCTGAAAATGGCAAAGTAAAGCTTGGCATGGAGCTACTCAAAGAGCTTAACAAAAGTCCCTTAGTGACCTTGAGCCAAAAGGGATAAGAAAATACAATTGCAAGCATGTGAACATGGCAAAAACATAATCAGATTACAGACTTAGTGAAAAAACTGGAGCATGCAAATTAGGTATCAAGTAGGCATGTTTACGAGCTCGATGCACTCACTACAGAGCAAGGCATGACAATCTAAGCATACACACATCAATAATACACATTATACAATCTATACATGGCAAGAACAATAACATAGCATGCACGGATCAACTACAACATCCTCGGCAAAATCGCTAACAAGTAGACAATCTGCCCAGATTCATGAAATAGCAAAAGTAGAGCTCGATTGACTCAAGCTAGTGTGCTCCATAATTGCAACCAAGGACATGGATGGATAGAGCACTACAAGATTAACAAAACATCCTTACTGATCATCGTCAAAAGAGGCACGGATCACTAGGAAACAACATGAACATATGGCATATTGATAAAAGCAGATCAAAGACTTGGTGGAATTGCTAAGTCCCTGAAATCAGCATTAACGAATGCACCACTTTGCAAGCTTGTGCTAGTCACCACACACATCACAAAAATACATGGATAGCACCTCTGGAAAGATGGCATGGCAGATAACAAAACACATGTAGAGCTCATGGGCATATCATGCACACAATAATCATGGCAAAAATGACAAATAGCTATTTGCAGCAGCAGATCTGGCAACTATCTCAAATAGCACTCTACCAACACCATTTCGGGCATCAAGATGAACTCAAATGAAAATGATGCAATGAGATGAAATGATGTGCTCTCTGAGTCGAACATTTTGATATGCTATACGCCCAAAACGGATCTACGGATGCAAAGTTACGACATGATGAACATGAGCATATGAAACTGGGAATTTCGGGGACTTGGTGAAATTATACCCTCCGCAAAAAGTCAACGGGACGAGGAGAAGCGGGACGGCGCGGATCCGGGACGGAGGACGCCGTTTGGTTGGAGGGATGGGTGGATCTCATCCACCCTCCTCGGATCCGACCGGAGCGGGGCTCCGGCGAGCTCGACGCCGGCGAGGAGCGAAGCTCCGGCGAGGTCGCAGCGGGGCGGCGCCGGAGGGAGGCGAGGCGGTGGCCGGACGGCGGAGGAGCTCCGGCAGGGCGCTGGCGG